>NC_082662.1:180772000-181075828 GCF_025265405.1 Mesoplodon densirostris | reverse complement strand
CCGCCTTAGGCCCTGGCAACCTGTAATCTCCTCTCCATTCTATAATTTCATCATTTCAAGAAATGTTATGGATAAATGGAATAATACAGTATGTAATGATTTAGAATTATTATTTTTAATGCAGCATAATTCTATGGAGATTTATTAGGAGTTTTGTATGATTGTTGAAGGTCTGCATTTACCAGTTTGTTTACCCATTCATTTGTTGAAGTGATTCCAGATTTTGGCTATTTCAGATTTGGCTATAGCACAAATAAATGTGCTATAAATATTTATGAAATATTTTTGTGTGAATATAAGTTTTCATTTACCTGTGATAAATATGCAATGGCCAGATCATATGACAGTTACATGTTCAGTTTTTTTAAGAAACTGTCCAATTGTCTTCCACAGTGGCTATTCCCATGTACAATATAAAAATGATCCAATTTCTCGGCATCCTGACCTGCATTTTGTATCACTTAAAAAAAATTAGCCATTCTGATAAGAAAGGTGTGTAGTTATATTTAATTGTGCTTTTAATTTGTATTTCTTTGAACGGCTGATGGTGAATATCTTCCAAGTGTTTACTTGCCATATGCACAGACTTCTGATTGTTAATTTTACGTATCAACTTGACTAAGCCATGGTACCAAGATATTTGATCAAAGACCAGTTTAGGTAACACTGAAGGTATTTTTACATGAGATTAAAATTTAAATCAGTAGACTTTGAAAAAAGCAAATTACCCTTCATAATGTGGATGGACCTCTTCCACTTCACTGAAGTTTAAAAAAAAGTGAGGTCTCTTGAGGAAGACAGGATTCTGCCTCCAGAATGACTTTGGACCCCAGTTATAATATCAACCTCTTCCCTGGATCTCCAGTCTGCCAGTCTGCCCTGCAGATTGTGTCTGCACTTGTCAGGCCCCAGAATCACACAAGGCAATTCCTTACAATAGTTCTCATTCTCTCTCTCTGTCTCTCTCTGTCTCTCTCCCCTCTCTCTCTCTCTTTCTCTCATATACACATACTACTGTTTCTGTTTCTCTGGAGAACCCTGAGTAATACAGTTCTCCTCAGTGAAATATCTGTATTCTGCCCATTTCCTAATCATTCAACTGTTGAGTTTTTAATATATCCTATAAACAATTTGCTGTAGAATTGTAGTTTGCAACATTTTTCCCAGGATGTAACTTGTCTTATCATCTATCTAGCAGGATATTGTGCTATTTTATTGATGAAGTCCAACTCATCAAAACAACAACAACAAAACCCAAACTCTTAATGCAGAATTCCATATCTAGTAAAACTACCCTTCATATGAAGACAAAATAAAACCTTCTGTAGATAAATAAAACATGAGTAAGTTTCCAGCCATCAGAGCTGAACTGCAAATAACAGTAAATAGGTAATTTGAGATAAATTATACCAAATAGAACGTTAGGTGTAGGAAGAAATGAAGGGCATGCAAAACTGTAAATATAATCCTGTGTTGTGTTGTCTTTAATGTACATAGGTGTAATATACATGAAAACTATTGCACAAAGGATGAGGGTAATTAATTGTACATATCTGTAGCAACACTTTTACATATTATGTACTAGATCAAGGGGGACTATAATAGGTTAAGGGCACATTTTAAAAATTTTATTTCTTTTTTTTTTTTTTTTTTTTGCGGTACGCGGGCCTCTCACTGCTGTGGCCTCTCCCGTTGCGGAGCACAGGCTCCGGATGCGCAGGCTCAGCGGCCATGGCTCACGGGCCCAGCCGCTCCGCGGCATATGGGATCCTCCCGGACCGGGGCACGAACCCGTATCCCCTGCATCGGCAGGCGGACTCTCAACCACTGCGCCACCAGGGAGGCCCAAAAATTTTATTTCTTATATTAAAGTATTGTTGATTTAGAATATCATATTAGTTTCAAGTATAATATAGTGATTCAATATTTTTATAGATTTTACACCATTTAAAGTTATTATAAAATATTGGCTATATTCCAAGGATTCTTTTTTTTTTCCTTTCTTTCTTTTTTTTTTTTTTCTTTTTTTGCGGTACACGGGCCTCTCACTGTTGTGGTGGCCTCTCCTGTTGCGGAGCACAGGCTCCGGATGCGCAGGCTCAGCGGCCATGGCTCATGAGCCTAGCTGTTCCACGGCATGTGGGATCTTCCCAAACCGGGGCATGAACCCGTGTCTCCTGCATCGGCAGGCAGACTCTCAACCACTGCGCCGCCAGGGAAGCCTCAAGGATTAATTCTTTAATCCCTAGAGAAATCACTAAAAAGTGTAAAGAGGTATAGGTAAAAAGTCAATAGAATAAATACACTAGAATAGTTTTTCAAAAACCAGTAGATAACTCAAGAAAGAACCCAACAGTAGGACAAGAAGGATCAGTAGAGAGGACTGGGGAAGTAGCAAATGGTAAGACAGAACTCAGTCAAACAATTTATATTAATTTTGTTTACAATTAATGATCTAAATATTCCAAGTGAGAGGAAGTTAGGTTGAATTCAAAATAAGACTGAAGCATATGCTCTCCACAGGGTCATAATTTGAATTTAAAACACTGATAGAATAAAAGAAAATGATGGAAAGAGATTTATCAAACAACAGTAAATGTAAGAAAATGGTAGGGTTATAAAAATAGTGGAATATTAAGTATCAAGACAAAGACTATCGCAGAAGATGATAAAAGTTTCAAATATCAGGAAGATAAAAATTCCTGGTGATTTACATGATAACAGAATTTTTAAAATAAATAAATCAAAAGCTCACAGAACTTAAAGCAACAGAGTTAAATCCAAAAGCATAGCTGGAGATTTTGACAAACATCTCTCTGGAATTGATAACTAGACAAAAAGCAGTAACGATTCAGAAGGTATAAAAACAGTCAATTACCCTGACTGGTTTTACAAAATGCTATACCTAATAATTACAGAATATTTATTCTTCACCCAGACTTGTCATCAAAATAAGCCATATGCACCAGTCTCAATAGTTTCAAAGACAGAAATATTAGAAAGTATATTCTGATCATACTGGTCTTAAAATAATAATTAATTATAAAAGGCATTTAGAAATGTCCCATATATTTGGAAATTTTAAAAATCATTTGTAAAGAACTCATGGATTAAAAAAAGTAATCACAGGGGTAATGATAAAATATTTTGAAATTAATTATGTTAAAATCTCAATGTATCTAAATTTGTGGAATAGAATTAAAGCAGTGATTAGAGAGAAACTTATAAATGCTCATATTTTAAAAGAGTAGAAATAAATCATCTGTCATAAAAAGTAAAGGAAGTTGAGTAATTTAAATCTGATGCAATTAGTAAGAAGGAAATAATAGTGATAAGAGCACAAATAAAAGAGAAAGTGGAAAAGTAATAGTAGAATTAACAAAGAACAGGTACATTAAGAAGATGATGTGAAAGAAAGAAAAGGAGCAAGTGAGAAGGTAAAAATTACCTACATCAGAAATGAAAGAAAGAATATCAATACTGATCATCCCATAGACAATAAAAGATAATAAAAAGATTTTCATGTACAACCCTATGCCAAGAAATTGGACCATCTCCTTGAAAAATCACAACTTACCACACTTGTCACAGAATTGCCCTCTGCCAATTAAAGAAGTTAAATTTGTTAGAAACATTACTACAAGGAAAACTCGAGACCCATATGCTTTCACAGCTGAGTTCTCACAAACACGTTTGGAAGAATTGATAGCAACCATATACCATATCTTTCATAAAATAGAGAAGAAGAAAAATTCCAAACTTATGAAGGCAGAATAACACTGATATGAAAACAAGAATATTAAGGGTTGAATTGCATCCCACAAAAGGTATGCTGAAGTCCTAACTCCTAGTACCTTTGAATGTGACCTAATTTGGAAACAGGTTCTTTGCAGATGTAATCAAGTTAGTCTGAGGTTATACTGATTAGGATGGTCCTTAATCCACAGGACGTGTCTCCCTATAAGAAGAGGAGAAGACACAGACTCATGAAGAGAGAAGACCATGTGACCAGGGAGGCAGCGATGGAAGACCAGCGGAGGGTCACGAGCACTTGCGTCAGAAATGTCAATCATTTCACTGTGAAATTTAATCTTTATTAATACTAATGGTGATGAAATGGCAACAGTAGAGGAAGAGAGGGTGAAAACATATAGACACAGAGTATCAACAGTGAAAGTTCTCTGAAAATGGAGGAGTCCAAGAGATGCAGGTTAGTATAATTATGATGACAATAACTAGCATTTATTGAAAACTTTATATATGCTTAAACTGTATAAACAAGCAGCAAAATCATTAAAATGTTCAATGAGACCACTTTATTTTGCACAAAATTAATAAATAATTAGGTAATGAACTAATAAAACCAACAAATAGCTATTGGTTTTTGGTCATGGTGAATTCATTCAAATTCATGTACTTTCATTCCTTGAAATGTCTGGAATCAAAACATTTCTAAAGCTGTATTTGACCAAAAAAATGCATTAATTGAGATTTATTTGAGTTTGTTCAAATATTAAAAATCGATTTAAATTTTTGGGGGGAATCATAAATGAAATCTATTTTCATACTATTGTAAGATCCTTTAAAAGTTTTTCCCAGTTGTATCATATATGTAAAGTATAAACAGCTACAACAGGGTAAAAAGCATCCTGTATTTTAGTTTTTACAAATTCTACAGCAAGAGGCAGGAGAGTGGAAGAATGTACAAGTTGAAGTTACTTATATTTTTGAGTCCTTGTTTCTTCTTGAAAGTGATGCCAAAATATTATAAATTTCTCAAGAGACCATTTTATAATAAGGAATTCTTGTATTTACCTATAAAAATCCAGTGTCAGATACGTAATCTCTTGTACTGAACATCAGAGAGACGAGATGTGCTGTCAGACAGTACCTGTGATGGTGGGGATGAATGGATAAAAGTCTCTTGGGCTTTTTTTTGTCAGTTAATTCCAAGTTTTTCTTCGTTGTATCTGACAGTGTTATAAATCCATTCATCTTGTTAAAGCTTTTGTGGAAACTAACTTGTTAAAACTACCACTTGACTTTGATAAGTAAAAGGGTAGTAATGCTTTATAACAGCCTTTTATTTCAAAACATGATGCACTTTGTCAATTTTTGAATAATAATGACTTTGTGGTCTTGTATTTATGACTAATTCATCATATTCATTGACAGGTTATCATATTCTGGAGGTGGAGAGATGTGGAGAGATGCCCATGATATTCTGAGCTGTTGTAATTGATCAAAACTTCTTAAAGGGAAAGAAAAAATATTCTTTTGATAAAATGCAATGTTAAAAAATATAGTCACCCTATGGTGACTGGCCCCTTTCTTTCTTTTCTTTTTTTTTTCACTTCTCGGCTTTTATTCTGCAAAGAAAGGGATAGTAGCAGCTTTTACTCTAAATGATTTTGAATTAGCCACATAATTCTTATGCAGAAACATTATTTAAAGAATAATTCTTTCCCCTCCTTAAATATACCAAAATTTATATTACAAGGTATGTAAAATTTTACATTATTTTATTTATTTATTATTTTTTTTTGCAGTACACGGGCCTCTAACTGTTGTGGCCTCTCCCATTGCGGAGCACAGGCTCCAGACGCGCAGGCTCAGCGGCCACGGCTCACGGGCCCAGCCGCTCCGCGCCATGTGGGATCCTCCCGGACCGGGGCACGAACCCGTGTCCCCTGCATCGGCAGGTGGACTCTCAACCACTGCGCCACCAGGGAAGCCCTACACTATTTTAAATCTTATGTTTTACAAATTATACTAATCAAGTATTTTACTAGCATCAGATAAATATCAAGCACGTCCCATACCTGCTGATAAACCATGTTGAGAAACAAGTATCTCTCTGGACTTCTCATTGGTAAGCAGAGGCTGTAGGCAACATGGACTGAAATTTAAAATATAAGATATATTTAAAATGCATCTTGTCAATTTCTGCAAAATGACTACCGGACTTTGGAGATGAATATTTTGGGGAAAAGGACATATTACAAATTTGAGTATTCCTATTTATGAAGATTGATCCATCTTTTCATTTGTCTTTTTTTTTTCCTTTCAGTGGTTTTGGGAGGTTTTAAACATAGAGTTCCTACAACTTTTGATACATTTAAACCCAAGTATTCTATTTCCTGAACTTGTTTTAATGGGAAATGCTTTTTTATTATTATTCTAGAGCAAGAAATTTTGTAGTTATATAAAAATAAAATAGATCGTATATTCACCTCATATGCAAAAATTTTAATACAATAATTTCTTAGTTTTTGTAGGGTTTTTTTTGTTTATAACAGAATTTTGTATAATCCTATCACTGAAAATAGAAATAGTTTTACTTTTACTTTCTAATTCTTATTAAATTCTTTATTTTTTCATTACATAAGGTCTTCAGTCTTAAGAGGTAGGAACAGACATTCTACCTTGTTCTCAGTTTTAAGTTGAAAATATAGAGTCCCTGAAAATGAAAAGTTATCTTATGTGAGGCTTTTTTTTCTTAGTTGCTGATTATCTGATTTAGGGGTTCACTTCTATTCTAATTTTTATTTTTTAGCTTAAATGTGTGTTTAATTCTGTTAAAGATTTTTAATTCAAATATTTGAATAATATTCAAACATTTATTCAAATGTTTGAATATTATTCAAATATTCAAACATCTATTTCAATATATTAGGTTTCCTTGGTGGTATTTCCTGGGCTAAGTGAGTAGCAGGAACTCATCAACTTTACCCAAATGCAATAGCATCAACTTTTGTACATAAATTTTCTTTGGTGTTTTCTAATAATCTAATTTACTTCTCTGTTTCTATACGTTTTCATTTCCTAAACATTTCATATAAAAAAGTAATACAGAGCCTGCTGAGCTCCCAGGCTGATCCGCTGCCTTCTAAAGCCCCCTCCAGGTAGCATGGGTCCTTGGGGGCAGAACAGGAGAGGCAGGCAGGAGGGGCCCTCCAGGAGGAGAGGGTGAGGAGTGGAGGGCGATTGCCCCGCCCACTCCAGCACAGGCAGCCCACTCCAGCACGGGCAGCCCGCTGAGCTCCCAGGCTGGTGCCCTTCCCTCCAAGGCCCCTCCCTCCCACCCCAGCCACATTGGTCCTGGGGGCATAGGAGGGAGGCTGGGGAGATCAGGAGAAGCAGGTGGGAGGGGCCCTCCCAGACGTCAGGAGGAGCAGGAGAGGAGAAGAGTGGCTTTGCTCCACCTACCCAAGCACAGGAGACCTGCTGGGCTCCCAGGTGAGGTCTTCTGTCCTCTGAGACAAGGGGTGGGGGGCACACCTGAGCCCCTTCTGTTCCTTGAGCCTAAGCCCCACCTCCCACAGCCCCCAGGGCTTTTCCAGACGTGTGGGTCTTGAGCATAGGCCCCGCCCACCACACAAATCTCACACTTGCTTAGGCCCCACCCTCCACAGCCAAGGACTTCCCCCCCTTTTTATTTTTCTTTTCCCTCTTCCTTTTTTTTTTTTTTTTTTTTTTACTATTGTGGTACTGATATACCTTCTGGTTGTTGATTCATCTATATTTTTATATTTATATTCTTTCTAACATATCTGTTAGTTTCCTAGTCTAATTTTGTTTTTTACTTTGTTATTGTTCTTTCTTTTTGCCACCCCACACAGCTTGTGGAATCGTGGTTCATGAGCCCAGGTTCAGGCAGAATCTCCTGCAATGGGAGCTCCAAGTCTGAGCCACTGGACTAACAGAGAACCTCAAAACCCAGGGAATATTCATCGGAATGAAGTCTCACAGGGGTCCTCATCTCAGCACCAAGACCCAGCTCTACCTAATAGCCTACAAACTCCAGTGTTGGGAGCCTCAGGCCAAACAACCAGTAAAACAGGAACACAATGCCACTCCTAAAAAAGAAAAAAAATGAGATGGCAAAAAAAATGTCACAGATGAAGCAGCAAGGTAAACACCTAAAAGACCAAATAGATGAAGAGGAAATAGGCAATCTACCTGGAAATGAATTCAGAGTAATGATAGTAAACATGATCCTGTATCTCAGAAATAGAATGGAAGCACGGACTGACAAATGACAAGAAATGTTTAACAAAGATCTAGAAGTACTAAACACACAAATCAGACGAAAAACACAATAACTGAAATGAAAAATACACTACAAGGCATCAATAACAAAATAACTGAGGCAGAAGAACGAATAAGGGAGTTGGAAGATGAAATGGTGGAAATAACTGCCAAGGAGCACAATAAACATAAAAGAATGAAAAGAATTGAAGACAATCTCAGAGACCTCTGGGACAACACTAAACACAACAACATTCAAATTATAGGGTTCCCAGAAGAAGAACAGAAAAAGGAATGGTCTGAGAAAATATTTGAAGAGATTATAGTTGAAAACTTCCCCATCATGGGAAAGGAAATAGTCACCCAGGTCCAGGAAGCACAGAGAGTCCCATACAGGATAAACCTAAAAGGGGTGGGATAGGGAGGATGGGATGGAGGCTCAAGAGGGAGGGGATATGGGGACATGTTTATGTGTATGGCTGATTTGCTTTGTTGTGCAACAGAAACTAACAATGTATTGTGAAGCAAGTATACTCCAATAAAGATCTAGTAAAAAAAAATAAATACAGTATAGAGTCACTTATGTCTGGTTTGTTTTAGCTGAGCATAATAGGGTTCAGACACATCATAGCATGTATCTGTAGTTAATTCCTTTTTATTGCTCAATACCATCCCATTCTATGTATACCATATTTTGTCTATCCAGTCACAAAGTGTATGTCACTTAGATTGTTTCTAATTTTTGTTATTATGAATAATGCTGCAAAGACCATCCATATGTAAGTCTCTGTGTGGAAACATATACCATTTCTCTTGAGCATACAACCCCTGGTGTGGCTGAATTGCTAGCTCATGTTTAAAAATTATGCTTACTATTCTAAGAAACTGCAAAAATGTTTTCTAAAGTGCATCATTTTACATTACCACCAGCAATGCATGAGCATTCTCTTTTCTTCACATACTCTTCAACATATGTAGTTATCTGTCTTTTCATTCTTTTTTACATATTGCTGGAAAGAATTTGATAGCAGTTTTGTCCAGAATTTTAATTATATTTTCATAAGAGATATTTGTAATTTTCTCTTTTTGTATATTTTCACTTCCATGATTTTCTCACTTTGTAAAATTAACACAAAAGTGTTCTTTCTCCCCTCTATTTTCTAAAATAGCTTCTGTGAGAGAAGTACTTGTGATGTCACTTGGGGGCAGGAGTTTTCTATAAGTAGAGTTTTTCTTTTTTTTTTTTTTCATAGCAATAGGACTATTCAGATTTTATATTATTCCTGAGGAATATTTGGTCATGATTATCTTTAAAGGAATTTTTCCTTTTTATTTAAGATGTCCAGTTTATCGTCATGCAACTGTTTGTGAGAGTCTGATACTTATTTTATTGTGTGATATGTAGGATATCTTCTCTTTCATTCTTGATACTGATAATTTATATTTCCCCACTCTTTTCTTTGAGCACTCTAGCTAGGATTTAATTTTTGCATAACATTTTTTTCAAATAATAAAATTTGTTTCATTGATTTTTTCTGTTTCTCTTCTCTTTTCTATTCATTTAATTTCTTCTTTTACCTTTAGTATGTATTATCTTCTAAATAATTTGGGTTTAATTTGCTGTTTGCTTTCTAGCTTAAGGGGAAAACAGATAACTTATTCAAGAATTTTCTTCATTTTATGTCATTATTTAAAATTATAAATTTGCCTCTAACTCACTTTTAACACTATCCAACAATTTGTGACACTGTTTTTGTATTACCATTTGCTAAAAATAACATATTACTATATTATAATTTTTATTACCCATGGATATGAGCTGTTTAATTTGCATATATTTGGGGTTTTCGTTCAGTTATTTTTATTTATCTCTAATTTAAATGTTTTTTTGTTTTTCAAAAATATTTATAGTATTTCAATAATTTAAAGTTTATTCAGGCTTTTTTGTGGTGGAGCATATGGTCTAAATTGGTAAATATGCTTCATGCACTTGAAACACTATATATTTTTCAGTTGTTGAAGTATAATATTGCACAGATATCAGTTAAAATGGTTGTTTTTGTGGCTTTCTAAAAATTAATACCATTTTTGTTTATTTTTCAATCAATTATTGAGAGAGGACTTTAAAATCTCCATCTGAGATTTTTTCTTTACCTTTATTTGTCACAATCTTTTTCCTTCATCTATTTTTGTGCTATAATTAAACTAATACACATCTGGATATATTAGCACTTTTCTATGTTATTAAGGTGATAAATTAACTTTTTTTTGAATTGCATGCAGTGAAGTAGCTTAAGTAGAGTGCACATTGCTTGTCATGTAAAAGGTGCTGAATAAATCATTTTTTATTGAAGTATAGTTGCTGTACAATATTATACAAGTTACAGGTGTATGACATAGTGATTTACAATTTTTAAAGGTTATACTCCATTCATAGTTATCATAAAATATTGACTCTATTCCCCACAATGCACAACATATTCTTGTAGCTCATCCCACACCTAACAATTTGTATCTACTACTCCCTTCGCTTAACTTTTTTATTATTAAGAAAAATACATTTTTATCTCCATTAGCATTTCTTGTCTTGAGATCTGTTTTAACTAGTATCATCATAGCTTCATAACAATTTCTGCATCCATTTATTTGTGCTACTGTTGGCAGAAATTTTACTTCAACATAGGTTATAAAATTCTACAATATATATACAATGGAATATTACTCAGCTATTTAAAAGAATGAAATAACACCATTTGCAACAAGATGGATGGATGTAGAGACTGTCATACTGAGTGAAGTAAGTCAGATAGAGAAAGAAAAATATCATATTATATCGCTTATAAGCGGAATCTAAAAATAAATGATACAAAGAACTTACAAAACAGAAACAGACTCACAGACTTAGAGAACAAACTTATGGTTACCAGGGGGAAGGGATAGTTAGGGAGTTTGGGATTGACATGTACATACTGCTATATTTAAAATGGATAACTAACAAGGACCTACTGTATAGCACAGGGAATTCTGCTCAATATTATGTAACAACCTAAATGGGAAAAGAATTTGAAAAAGAATAGATACATGTATATATATAATTGAATCACTTTGCCCTGAAACTATCACTACATTGTTAATCAACTATACTCCAATATAAAACAAAAAGTTAAAAAAAATTCTACAACACATTGCAATTGTTTTTTGTTTCTTTAAAGAGTCAACCATCTATTAAACTTAAAACTGGATAAAAGTATTTTACATTTACCAATTTAGTTATAATTTATATTGTTCTACATTCCTCTGTATAGATCTATGTTTCTATGTGATATAATTTGCCTTTGGTCTATAGTACTTTGTCTTCCTTCCTAACTATCTCTCTCTCTCTCTCTCTATTTTTCTTTCTTCTTTCTTTCTTTCTTTCTGCAGGCTTGCTAGTAAAAATGTTTTATAATCGTTTATCTCAAAGTCTTTGTTTCACTTTCATTTATCAAGCATGTTTTCTCCTGATAAAGCTATAAAGTCTGCCATTTTTTAAAAAGCTTTAAAGACCTCGTCCTATTGTTTGTTAACCTTGTGTACCGTTTCTATTTAGAAATCAGTGGAATTTTTTTGGTTTTTCTTTATATGTAAATTGATTTGGGGGGTTTTTTTTTGCTTTGTGTTCAGATTGCCTTTTAAATTTCCTATTTACACTGGTTTTCACTGACTTAGGAATGATCTACCTAAGGTTGTTTTTCTTTTTTTTTTTTTTTGTCTTGCTTTGGGTTTGTTGTTTTGTTGATATATGAGTTAATATTATTCCATAAAATTTGAAAAATACATGCATTAGTTCTTCTAACATTTATTTCTGCTTTGATTTTTCTCCTCTTTTGTTTTCTTTTTCTTTTTTCCCCTATTCCTCTGCGCTTCAGCTTAGACAGCTTCTCTTGACCTATCTTCAAATTTTAACTAATTTTTTCTTTTGCAGTATTCAATCTGTCTTTAAATTCATCTATTATGTTATATAAGATATGTTTCAGTTCTAGACTTTTTATCTCTTTATATTCTTTATATTAATCAGTAGAAAATCTTCATTGGTTCCATTACATCCATTATTTACATTAAATCTTTAGACATGTTTATAATAGCATTTTCTAAGCCCTTAACTTAAACTCCAACATGAAGTTGTTTCTGAGTCTATATTATTTATTTATTTATTTAACTCCTAGTTGTTGGTGAAATTTTATTGCTTCTTCACAACTCTTGGAACTATTTTAATTGTATTCCAGATGTTATGGATGCTGTCTTGTAAAGAATCTGAGTTTTCTTTTTTCTCTTAAAAGTAAATTATGGTGTAAATATAATATAAATATAAATAGCTAAGAGGAAAAATATACTAACAAATGACTAAAGCAAAAAAATTTTGAATGGTTAAAAATGTCATATATACAGCATTTATTAATATGTAGATACTAGCAATTAATTATTATAGAAAGAAAAATTGTTTTAAACATTGAATCTGAAAGAGTATAGATATTAACCAACTATCTGAGCAATGTATATGAGTAGATATTTCTCAACTTTTTAAGTGTTTTGTTTTTCTAACTTGATTTCAAGCTCTTTGAGGACTGTAATATTTGCTTAGCTGGGCTTATAAACCCAAGAATATATTCCTTAACAGTAAGTCAATATGAGTTGGTATAGATCACTAAACTATAATTATTAGAGAAATATGATAGTTATGTAAGTGAATTCTTGGAGTGAAATAAACAATGATGGGATTTATTTGAAAGCTCACTGCACATGAAAGTTATAATTCAGCTATCCAAGAGTAAGAGTCTCAGACCCTCACTAAATTATTTAGGTTCCTTATGTCTTGTAAAATGTCTCTTTCCTCAATATTTCATAATCATTTGATGATAACTATGTATATACTGTTGATTAGGGATATTAAGAATGTTTATGAGATATTTTTTAAAGGGAAAGCATAATGAGATAATTAGATAACTAATGGAGATATTATGAAGTTATATTTTTGACTGTATTTTGAATAAGCACTTTGAACTAAGAATCAGGACAGCTGTAGTTGGCAGTAAACTGTAGGATCCAAAAGACGGTATCTACCCAAGGGGTGTATGTGTACATTTGTGTGTGTATCCTAATTGTATTATGTCACTTATAAAGTAAAATTCAATTGTAATGATCAAAGAATATTCAATTTAAGGATTAGTATTTATTTGAAAAATATGTGAAAAAATGATAAAAATTACAGTTGATAGTATCTTTTATATAGATTCAGTAAAAATAAATTCAATTATGAATATTTTAAAGTCTGGATATATCTACCTACATTTTCTAGTTATTGTTTAATGGCCAGGAATTGTCCTTATCGTGTTCTATTTAGCATTTCAATTTTGGTTATCTAGCTTTCATTAGTAAAGTAAATCCGACTTTTATTGCTTTGAAATTTCTTGTTGGAAAAAGTTACATGTGGGTATTGATTTTCTTCATGCAAGTTCTAATTGCTTATTTCCTGCATCAGTTGATATAATTGTTCATTAATGATTTTTTTGTTCCTGCTTTGCATCACTGATTAGTGATTTGTTTCTCAGATAAGTTCAAAATAACATGCCTTAAAATAAAGACCTGATTACTCAGCCATAAAAAGGAATGAAATTGGGTCATTTGTTGAGACATGGATGGATCTAGAGACTGTCATACAGAGTGAAGTAAGTCAGAAAGAGAAAAGCAAATATCATATATTAACGCATATATGTGGAACATAGAAAGATGGTACAGATGAACTGGTTTGCAGGGCAGAAATTAAGACACAGATGTAGAGAACAAAGGTATGGACACCAAGGGGGGAAAGCGGCAGGGGGGTCGGAGATGGGATGAATTGGGCGATTGGGATTGACATGTATACACTGATGTGTATAAAATTTATGACTAATAAGAACCTGCTGTATAAAGAAATAAATAAAAGAATTTAAAAAATTTTTTTAAATAAATAAAAATAAAGACCTGAAAGTAATGCTCAGTTTTACTAAGTCTGTGTTTTTTTTTTTTTTTTTGCGGTATGCGGGCCTCTCACTGTTGTGGCCTCCCCCGTTGCGGAGCACAGGCTCCGGACGCGCAGGCCCAGCGGCCACGGCTCACAGGCCCAGCCGCTCCGTGGCATATGGGATCCTCCCAGACCGGGGCACGAACCCGTATCCCCTGCATCGGCAGGCGGACTCTCAACCACTTGCGCCACCAGGGAGGCCCTAAGTCTGTGTTTTTTGAAAACAAGATTTAGATGTAAATAAATGGGAAAAAAAAACTGGTAAATTATTACTACCTCTTTACATGAAAAAAAAAAATCTCTCTCTTTTCTCCAACCCCCCTTTCTCCTTCTTCTCCTTTCTTCTACTTTAGGCCTGACAAATATCACCATGCCCTCCTATTGGGGAAGCTAGTAAAGTAGTCTTGTTCAGGCTTCAAAGGAGGCACTAGGCCTCTCTCTGATTGGACAATGACATTGAAGCTGGCTGCGTACCAAACTGCTGAGCTACACCCAGGTCAGCAGGGGTGGCGAAAGTTCGCACTGTAAACCACTAGATAAGACAGAGAGTAAGTCATAGGAATTCTCGCACCTTGAGGGTCTGGCCAGCCCCCGGGGATCAAGAACATTCCAAGACTTACAAGTTAAGACATAGGCATTTATGACAGCAACCAGAGCTGCAAACTTGAACATAGGCTGATTGTTATCAGCCTGCAGCCTGGTGCTAAAAGCTGGGCTCCTTTGAGTGGCAAACGTAAGTCTCACCTGTGGGATGGACATACCACCCAGGACCTTCCCAACCGGGACTCCAGATTGATGTTCAAGGGACTTCCCAGCACTGCTTGGATCTGGATGTAGGTGCTTCCCCAATTCGGTGATGTATAAACCTCTGTCTTTACTATTCTTTCTTAGTTAGTTATACTATTCTTTTCTTTGTTAGTATACTGTAATATTTGTTAATTCAATAAACTCTGTTTAACTGAGTGTAGAGTGGTTACTTTGCCAGCAAATGCTACGAACCTTGAAACTGAAAGTAAGGCTTTGGGCAAAACACCTCCACAAGGTGGACGGCTACTGTACCCATACAGTGGAAATATTCCTACAAAACTCCTTGCTTCTCTTCCTCTTTGAATCAGAAAAGCTCTATGATCTGAGTTTACTAGATACATAGAGAAATTCTAGATATGTAGAATTACTTTCTACATTCATTTCAAAACCTAACTTTCAAAATTATTATCTAACACCAACAAATAATAATTTGACTTTCAAAACACAACAGTAAGCTAGTAAGTCTAGTCACTAGTATACCCTGTCTTGAAGCACCAACTATTTGATACAGTGAAGGAAAGCCCCAGAACTAAATGACTTAGAGTGGATAAACACAAAAATTTGAGGAAACATTTTCAAAATAATTATAACTATCGTACTCAAAGAAACATATAATCAAATGAATATATCACCATAAATACCATATAAGTGTACATTTCAATGTGGTGCTTATGTATTCAAGCTATCTTCCTTTGATAATTATTGAACTGATAGATATGGGCTAGAGTCTGCTGAAGCTCCTTTTAAATTTATTTCAGTTTAGGTATTTTTCTTTTGACTATTAAGTTCTTTAGTTGTGTTTCCTAAATGTTGGCAGGTTTTTGTCTCATATTTCTAAAATAGTCCTAAAATCTACTATCAACACACATCTAGATCATATAACTTAACAAAATTGGCCAAAGACAGAAAAAAGTTTCTGTGTGGTCCTAAAACCATTATTACTAACAATTTTTAAAGAATGGTATCCATATATATTTTATAGTCAATGAACATTAGTTAAATTATTATTGTGCTGAATAAAAATATTACATACTGCATGATTCCTTTTATATAGTATTACATTCTCAAAGTGACAAAACCATACTGATGGACATTGATCAGTGGTTGCCAGTGGTTAGTTTGGAGAGAAGGTGTGACTGTAAAGGGAAAGCACAAGCGAGCTTTGTAGTGATGGAAACTGTTCTGTGTCCTGATTATGGTGTTAGTTACACAAATCTATACATGTGTTAAGTTCTATGGAACTGTACACCATAAATATATATCTATGATGTAGAATAATTTAAATAAATAAATAATTAGTATAGTAAAATTTCTTTGTTATATTTACTTTCATTTAGATCATTCATTTTTATGTCAATAAACAGAAACATAAAAATAATTTTAAAATCAGTGAAAGAAGAAAAATATAAAATAGGTAGAATCATAACAGAAAGATTATTGAGGCAAATATAGTCATTGAAAATTTATGAAGTGTCAGACAATTTGCTAGATGTTCAATATTAAAGTGCTTGTGTGTGTGTGTGTGTGTGTGTGTGTGTGTTGGTGTACACAGAGATAATTAAACCTAATCAATCTGTAGCTTTGGCATTTTTCAATTTAAATATAACAAGCTTGAGATGAAAAGCAGTTTTAAGTTTAGCAAATTCTGATTTGCTTAAAAGATCCATACAAGGTTTGACTATTGGCATACATCATACCTGATTCGAGCCTTCTTTTATTTCTAGATACTGCAACTATTCCCTCTCTATGTAACAAATCTGTAGCTATTACTAGCTTATTTCAAAACCTCAAAGGAACAATCACATCTTATCCGTGGCAACAGTAACTTGGAAACGTACCATTCAACAGGTAAACCACAGACGAGCAACATCAACATCATTAGGGGATTTGTTAAAAATTCAGAATCTCAGGCCTCAGCTCAGACATGTTAAATGAGAATCTATATTTACACAGATAGCCAGTGGTTTGTCTGCATAATAAAGTTAGAGAATATGGACCTAGGTTAACCTGTAGTTCTATAAATTTGGCAACCAAATAATAACTAATGGTCATGGCTCTACCTGCAAAATGGACTTGTTTCTCTCCATTACATGCCAAAACTTTCTTTGAGAAACTGTCATCATGTCCTACTTGATCTAATTCAATTAAAACTATTTAGTGATAGCATTTCCACTTACCTTCTCTTCAAACATTTCTCTGTCAAGCAGCCAGAGTGATCTTTTCTAAACAGAAAAGGTCATGCTATTCTGAATAAAATATTTCAAAAATTCCCACACATTTCTGTTCTAGTCATCTACTTCTGCATAACAAATCATCCAAAAACATAGTGGTATAAAACAACCACCATGTTATTACAAAAGTTCTTGGTTCAGAAATTCAAAAAGCACATAGCATAAATACTTCTTAAATTATTTATGATATCTGGGCTTTCATTCCGGGTGACTGAAAGAGCTACAGGTGTTCTGCATGGTTCTAGACTAGGACAACTGGATCTGTAGCATCCATTTTTGTGGTATTTTCCTTACACACATATCTAGTGCCTGAGCAAGGAGGGTGGAAGGACTGAACAGCAGGATGGTGTCAGGGTACACAAACTTCTGACACAGTAACTAAGAGCTGCAAGAGCAAATGTTCCCAGTGGCCAAGGCAGATACTGCACAACCATTTATGACCTAGTTATGGAAGTCTCATAGAGTCACTTCCACTATACTGGTAAAAGGAGTCACAAGTCTGGCCATATTTAACAGGAGTGGCCATAAATCCTACTTCAACATTAGAGGAGTGTCAAAGAACATCTATCAAGTTTTAAAATGATCACCATACACCTTCTGGACAAAAAATTTTATAGACTTCCCAAATGAAAAATGCACTTGCCTTTCCCCAGACCTCAAATAGTTGTACTCCTTTTTTAAGTAATATTATCATTAAGTGAAATCCAGAATAAAAGGGATCGAAATGTATAAGCTTGCTTTCTGCAAAAAGAAGCATGGGGACTTTTAATCTTACAAAATATCTTCTTTTAGCCCAAGCTGATAAAATTCTTATAAGAATGTTTTGGGTCTCTTATGTATTGGTTAGACTCCATCAGACACACGTCACTCATACAAATCTTTTGAGATACTCCCTTCTCCATCTTGATCTCCTTTGAAACTTCTCTGCAACACAACCCTTAAGATTTGCAGAAGCTCTCTTGTTTAGTGAAGTAGATTTAAAAATCATGACAACATTCATAGAAGATCTTTTGTCTATTTAAAAATATTTTTGAGACATCACCTTAAATCTTTACAAGGTCTTAAAAAGAGTTTTATTTATTGTGCATTCAATATTTACCCTGAGAACACGTTCTCCTGATAATAACCTCGATTTTCCATTTACCCTGTGACCAATAAAACACTAAGATCTACCAGTAATATTTCTTAAATAAGCTAAACTAGAATTTCTGATAGAAATATCATGGATAAAATTGTCTACACAGGAAACCTAAAATATAAATTTTTGCATGATATCAAAAGCTATTTGAATATAACCTAGGCCTTATAAAATATAAGAGGCATACATAAACAACATACAATACATATGCATATAGAATTTAAAAGGTAGTAAATTTAAGAAACTACATGAGGGCTTATACTAACTTAGAAAGGGAGTCACTGCATGTATAACTTGGAGATAACGGCTGACTGAACAACGTGAAATACCTGAGGAAAATTTACAATATCAACACTATGCTAAAAATTCCCTAGTGATTCCATTTCTTGCTTCAGACACAAATTGGACCCAAAATTAGCATATTCTGATTTCTCCATTTCTGTGTTTTTATTTTTTATTTATTTACTTTTTAACACCTTTATTGGAGTATAATTGCTTTACAATGGTGTGTTACTTTCTGCTTTATAACAAAGTGAATGAGCTATAGTACACATATATCCCCATATCTCTACCCTCTTGCATCTCCCTCCCTCCCACCCTCCCTATCCCACCCCTCTAGGTGGTCACAAAGCACTGAGCTAATCTCCCAGTGCCATGCGGTTGCTTCCCACTATCTATTTTACATTTGGTAGTGCATATATGTCCATGCCACTCCCTCACTTCATCCCAGTTTACACTTCCCTCCCTGTGTCCTCAAGTCCATTCTCTACGTCTGAATCCATATTCCTGTCCTGCCCATAGGTTTGTCAGAACCTTTTTTTTTTTAGATTCCAAATATATGTGTCAGCACATGGTATTGTTTTTCTCTTTCTGACTTACTTCACTCTGTATGACAGACTCTAGGTCCATCCACCTGACTACAAATAACTCAATTTCGTTTCTTTATATGGCTAAGTAATATTGCCTTGTATATATGTTCCACTCCTTCTTTATCCATTCACCTGTCGACGGACACTTAGGTTGCTTCCATATCCTGGCTATTAGAAATAGTGCTGCAATGAACATTGTGGTACATGACTCATTTTGAATTATGGTTTTCTCAGAGTATATGCTCAATATTGGGATTCCTGGGTCATATGGTAGTTCTATTTTTAGCTTTTTAAGGAACCTCCATACTGTTCTCCATAGCAGCTGTATCAATTTACATTCCCACCAAAGTTCAAGAGGGTTCCCCTTTCTCCACACCCTCTCCAGCATTCATTGTTTGTAGATTTCTTGATGATGGCCATTTCTTCCCGGTGTGAGGTGATACCTCATTGTAGCTTTGATTTGCATTACTCTAATAACTAGTGATTTTGAGCATCTTTTCATGTGTTTGTTGGCCATCTGTATGTCTTCTTTGGAGAAATGTCTATTTAGGTCTTCTGCCCATTTTTGGATTGGGTTGTTTGTTTTTTTGATATTGACCTGCATAAGCTGCATGTATATTTTGGAGATTAATCCTTTGTCATTTGCTTTGTTTGCACATATTTTCTCCCATTCTGAGGGTTTTTTGTCTTGTTTATGGTTTCCTTTGCTGTGTAAAAGCTTTTAATTTTCATTAGATCCCATTTGTTTATTTTTGTTTTTATTTCCATTTCTCTAGGAGGTGGGTCAAAAAGGATCTTGCTGTGATTTAATCCATAGGGTGTTCTGCCAATGTTTTCCTTTAAGAGTTTTATAGTGTCTGGCCTTACATTTAGGTCTTTAATCTATTTTGAGTTTATTTTTGTGTATGGTGTTAGGGAGTGTCCTAATTTCATTCCTTTATATGTAGCTAACTAGTTTTCCCAGCACCATTTATTGAAGACATTATCTTTTCTCCACTGTATATTCTTGCCTCCATTATCAAAGATAAGGTGATCATATGTGTGTGAGTTTATCTCTGGCCTTTCTATCTTGTTCAATTGATCTATATTTCTGTTTTAGTGCCAGTGCCATACTGTCTTGATTACTGTAGCTTTGTAGTATAGTCTATTGAAATATAGAGTGTAGTATAGTCTCCCTGAAGTCAGGGAGCCTGATTCCTCCAGCTCTGTTTTTCATTCTCAAGATTGCTTTGGCTATTCAGGGTCTTTTGTGTTTCCACACAAATTGTGAAATTTTTTGTTCTATTCTGTGAAAAATGCCATTGGTCATTTCATAGGGATTGCAATGAATCTATAGATTGCTTTAGATAGTATAGTCATGTTCAAAATATTGATTTTTCCAATCCAAGAACATGGTATATCTCTCCATCTGTTGGTATCACCTTTAATTTCTTCCATCAGTGTCTTATAGTTTTCTGCAAACAGGTTTTGTCTCCTTAGGTAGGTTTGTTCCTAGGTATATTATTCTTCTTGTTGCAGTGGTAATATGGGGTGTTTCCTTAATTTCTCTTTCAGATTTTTCATCATTAGTGTATTGGAATGCAAGAGATTTCTGTGCATTAATTTTGTATCCTGCTACTTTACCAGATTAATTGATTAGCTCTAGTAGTTTTCTGGTAGCATCTTTAGATGCTATGTATAGTATCATGTCATCTGCAAACAGTGACAGTTTTACTTCTTTTCCACTTTGGATTTCTTGTATTTCTTTTTCATCTCTGATTGGTGTGGCTAAAACTTCCAAAACTCTGGTGAATAATAGTGGTGAAACTGGGAAACCTTGTCTTATTCCTGACTTTAGTGGAAATGGTTTCAGTTTTTCACCATTGAGAACGATGTTGGCTGTGAGTTTGCCATCTATGGCCTTTATTATGTTGAGGTAAGTTCCCTCTCTGCCTACTTTGTGGACAGTTTTTATCATAACTGGGTGTTGAATTTTGTCAAAAGCTTTTGCTCATCTATTGAGATGATCATATGGTTTTTCTCCTTCAATTTGTTAATATGGTGTATCACATTGATTGATTTGCATATATTGAAGAATCCTTGCATTCCTGGGATAAGCCCCACTTGAGCATGGTGTATGACCCTTTTAATGTGCTGCTGGATCTGGATCCTTTTTGCTAATATTTTGTTGAGGATTTTTGCATCTGTGTTCATCAGTGATATTGGCCTGTAGTTTTCTTTTTTGGTGACATCTTTGTCTGGTTTTGGTATCAGGGTGATGGTGGCCTCATAGGATGAGTTTGGGAGTGTTCCTCCCTCTGCTCTATTTTGGAAGAATTTGAGGAGGATACATGTTAGCTCTTCTCTAAATGTTTAATAGAATTCACCTGTGAATCCAACTGGTCCTGAGCTTTTGTTTGTTGGAAGAATTTTAATCACAGTTTCAATTCCAGTGCTTGTGATTGGTCTGTTTATATTTTCTATTTATTCGTGGTTCAGTCTTGGAAGATTGTGCTTTTCTAAGAATTTGTCCATTTCTTCCTGGTTGTCCATTTCTTCCTGGTTGTCCATTTTATTGGCATAGAGTTTCTTGTAGTAATCTCTCATGACCCTTTGTATTTCTTCAGTGTCAGTTGTTACTTCTCCTTTTTCATTTCTAATTCTATTGATTTGAGTCTTCCTCCTTGTTTTCTTGATGAGTCTGGCTAATGGTTTATCAATTTTGTTTATCTTCTCAAAGAACCAGCGTTTAGTTTTATTGATCTTTGCTATTATTTCCTTTATTTCTTTTTCATTTATTTCTGATCTGATATTTATGATTTCTTTCCTTCTGCTAACTTTAGGGTTTTTTTGTTCTTCTTTCTCTAATTGCTTTAGGTGTAAGGTTAGATTGTTTATTTGAGAGTTTTCTCGTTTCTTGAGGTAGAACTGTATTGCTATAAACTTCCCTCTTAGAACTGCTTTTGCTGCATCCCATAGGTTTTTGGCCATCATGTTTTCATTGTCATTTGTTTCTACATATTTTTTGATTTCCTCTTTCATTTCTTCAGTGATGTCTTGGTAATTTAGTATTGTATTGTTTAGCCACCATGTGTTTGTATTTTTCACAGTTTTTTCCCTGTAATTGATATCTAGTCTCATAGCATTGTGGTCGGAAGAGATACTTGATATGATTTCAATTTTCTTAAATTTACCAAGGCTTGATTTGTGACCCAAGATATGATCTATCCTGGAGAATGTTCCATGAGCTCTTGAGAAGAACATGTATTCTGTTATCCTTATTATAAAAATGCTTAAGTATTTAAATTCAGGATGATGAAATAATAAAAGAGATGATGATAAAACTATAAAATGTCTTCAATGAATTTCATACAAAAATTGAACACTAAGATCTCAGAGCTATAGTCAGAGACAGTCAGTGTTATCTCCATGAAGTATTAACAAAATAATGTCCTTCTTGACTTTCAGTCCATGGGGTTTTTTTTTTACAGGTTTTTTCAAAGACAAACTATTCTTCTTTAATTAAAAAAATAAATTAACTGGGGCTTCCGTGGTGGCGCAGTGGTTGAGAGTCCGCCTTCCGATGCAGGGGACATAGATTCGTGCCCCGGTCCGGGAAGATCCCACATGCCATGGAGCGGCTAGGCTCATGAATCATGGCCACTGAGCCTGCGCGTCTGGAGCCTGTGCTCCATAACGGGAGAGGCCACAACAGTGAGAGGCCCATGTACCACAAAAAAATAATAGTAATAATAATTAATTAATTAATTAACTGTATTTAGTTGCAATTACACAGTTAAATGAATGGAATGGAGATATAGGTGGAAGATGAGCAAAAAGGAAAGAGAGGAATGCCATTGTGATCTGTTTTATAAATGGGCATTTACAGCTCCAAAGGAACAAAGAAAAGGTAACTAACAATTATAGGAAGGTTTTGGCATTTCTCTTTTCCTGAAAGATATTTCTGTAATGACCAAAAAAAAATTGAAATAATCTAATATTTTTCAAGCTGTGTTAAAATTAAGAAATGCTCACATTATGATATGGTATAACAGAATAATAATTAAAGATTTACTTATCTTCAAGCAAATGCAGCAACCATAAAGTATTAGAATTGCTGAGTTTGGGGTATGTCAAGCAACGTAATTGCCAACTAACACTAGTCAGGATATCATTCAAGAACTATGGTATTCTGCTTTTACATATCCCATATGCTTTCCAAATGTCCAGTGTTGTATAAATATAACTAAAAACATGTTTAATGTTATGTTTTAAACACATTCTTTTATATAAGTATGCAGTATTAAATTTATAATTGTAAGAAATGCCAAATGAACAGACTGAATATTGCAAAACTCAATCATTGCAATGACTGAATTTTACAACTGAAATCAACAAGAGAGAATATTGGCAAAAAAGAATTAACTAAAGATACTGTATTTGTATAAAGTTGATATTATGAAATGCCAGGTCTCTCAAAGTCTGAGTTTCATTTGGTTTGTGAACATTAACATATTTGTTTAAACACACTACCTATTTAAATATAACTAGTGTAGTTGTTAATGCTGTTATTATTATCCTGTACATTTATAACTGTGTACTTATAAATTTTCATATTCAAAGAGTATACATTTAAGAAATAAAAGAAAATCCACATAAATATATGTGGATTTTGAAAGTTGAAAAATAAACAAAATTAAACATACAGTTACCTGTGAGGGACAGGAGGACACAAGATGGGGAGGACCTGAATAGAAATTAGACTGCTCTGAATGTACCACATTTTGTAGAATTAATTTTATAAGCAGGTAAATGTTTTACATAATATTCACTCAATGTTAAAATTTATAAAGTAATTCCTAAAAATCAAAAGGTAAATAAGAGGAATAAATCCAACTTTTTTGAGCTGTTTCTGCAGCCATTCCTCACAATGAAGAATTATGTAAATTGCCTTTAAATTCAATAATTTGATAGTACTTTTCTAGTGAGATACTTCTCTATGGACCAAAAGACCCTGAAAAAAAAACTTGCAACTATCAAGTCTGATTATAGAGTAATTCATATTCTTAATAATATTTTCTTCTGAAACTATTAACATCATATATGTATATACCAATAGGATGAAACAAGTAATTCATCATGACGATGTTATTAGGAACCAAGATTTTTACCTTAAGGTAAAATAGATGCAACTATAAAATAAATAATTTAAGTAAAAAACAAAAATCCTGAATTCTTATATGAATTTCAAATATCATTTAAACTCATAGTATAATAATAGACACACATAATTTCTCTTTTTATCCATTAAAAATATGTAGAGGACCTCCCTGGTGGCGCAGTAGTTAAGAATCCACCTACCAATGCAGAGGAAACAGGTTTGATCCCTGTTCCGGGAAGATCCCACTTACCACGGAGCAACTAAGCCCATGTGCCACAACTACTGAGCCTGTGCTCTAGAGTCTGCGTGCCACAATTACTGAGCCTGCGCACCACAACTACTGAAGCCTGCACCACTAGAGCCCGTGTTCCGCAACAAGAGAAGCCACCACAATCAGAAGCCTGTGCACCACAATGAAGAGTAGCCCCGGCTCGCCACAACTAGAGAAAGCCTGCATGCAGCAACAAAGACCTAACACAGCCAAAAAAAATTTTTTTTTAATATGTAGAAACAATAATCAATAATTTAGAACAGTAGAATAAGCAGCTCATATTGTGGTCTCTAAATATAATTTTCCACTAAAAGCATTTTTTTGGTATAATGACTAATTTCAGAACTGAGGCAGAAAAAGTACAAAATGAGACTGGAACATATTGTCATAGTAAAGTAAAAGGAAGCTATCAAAGACTGATATTATTACGGGGAAAATAAGTTCAGAGTTAAAGATACATATTAAAGTTAAGTAAGGACTAATGTGAGTTAATTTTAAGAAGTTTCTACAGGCCGAAATTGGATAATTTGAGGACCAGTAAGCAATATAACTGACATGGATTGAAAAACATCAAATATGTTCTTAATGACATAAAAAATAAAATGAACAAAATAAAAATTAAAAAATACAAATTCTATTGCTCTCCACTGGAGAATGCTAGAGAATAAATCTATTATTTTGAAAACTGTTCAGTAAATTTAAAGAAGTAAGTATTTAACATGCTTTTCATGTGTAAACTGTGTTCTGATAAGTTAAACATTTGATGATATGAAATTTCTCATTCTGAAAGTATTCCAGATGAAAAGTGAGGAAGGAATCATGGAGGAAGAAAAGCACCATTTGCAACATCAAATGAAATAATGGATCTAGACAATGATCAGCACTGACTGCTAACTTCACAGAAAAGTTACTTTCCCATAAGCAATGAAACAATGACAGGAAACATACACCAGCTCCTAGGAAGTGGTCTTGCTGAAAAATTGAACCAAAACCTAGTCAAATCTCTAAATGTAAAAACTATTGTTTATAGGAAAACAAAAGGACAGAGGAGTGTGCTAAATAACATCTTGGGAATGCATCCACTAAAATCAAGAATATGGCTGACTCAAATTTGCATTCATTATGCTCAATCACATTTCTTTGGAAAAAGCAAGTCATATGGCAAAGCACAATGACATCACACAGTGAACTACTTTTGGCCCATGAAAAGGATGTGCACGTTCTAGGAGTAATAGATAATTATAGTGAATGATATTTTCTATCATTTCCATTTCTGGTCACTGCACAATTGTGAGCGGAATTCATGTAGACTTATTTGGAAAAACAGCATGTCAAATCTACACTGCTACAAAATATCAAATATCCTGGTAGCTACTGAACCAGGGAAGATTATCATCTAAAATATTCCAATGGTTCTCAAAAATGGGTGATCATAAAAATCACTTTGGAAGCTGAGATATGATTCTCTGGTGATAGAGAATATTTCAAAAATTAGTAATATTATGCAGACAGCATTGAGAATCTTAACTTTTTTTGAGAAGAGAAAATGAAGATATACAAAGGTTATAAATGAGCATATTTCTCTGAGTTAGGGCTAGCTTAAATGTACACATAAAAGAGCATAAAGGACTTACCAAATTTAATGAAAATGGTAGACCTTTAGCCTGAAGTTTTATAAAGTTTCTCAAGTCTGAGTATAAAATTATCTTATAAGTATTTAGACCATATAAAGGTGTTAAAAAGAATGTAAATCAAAGGAGTGTGGACTTAATTGCAACAGTGAAAGATAGAAGACAATGAAATATTATGTACCATTTATCAAAAGGAAAGAGCTATGATCCAATGATCATATAGTCAAGGAAAAGAGTGTTTAAATGCCAGCACAATATGAAGGTATTTTGGAAATGCAAGAAATTTGAAATGACATAATCCAATGCAAATGCTTATGAAATCACAGTAAGTGAATGAAAATGAAAACTGAAAAAGGCTTCACAGAGCTGTGTTATAAGAAATTGGTCTGGACCTAAGTGAAGAGGTAGATACAAGCAGAAATTGGATTAATTTCTTGAGTTGTAAAGATTCTTTTGTGTTTTACCTAATTTTCTGTAGTTCAGTAATGGAATACAAAGCCATGTATAGATACAAGAATAAACAGTAGTTTGTTTTCATAGGAAATGTTTTAATATTGAAAACCTTACCCAAAATATTTTGAGATACCAGCTAATGTGAAATTTTTGTAGTATATTAGATGTGTGCTCAGACTAAACTCCTTTTTCTACCCTTGTCATTGGCAAATTAATTATTTTTCTCCTAATAGATGTAAGTTGGGTTTTTTTTAATGCTAACGGAGAAAGCTGCTATAGGCAAGTCCATCTTTTACTGTGTAACATAAGTCAAGTAACTGTAACTAGTTCGGAGAGTAATATAATATGTAATTACTTATGGAACAGATCCAAATTATGCACCTAGCTATAAGAAATTAGATAAGAGCAGAAAGTACTAAGTGGTAAAAGGATGGCTACACACAAAATGAAGTTCATCAGTATATCTGTTAAGAAATGAAAAAAAGAAAAGAAAATTAACCACCTAAAATTCCCTTGAAAAATAAAGCATAAGAAGGAGTGTGTTTGAACTTTGAACTAGGTATCCTTTAACACGGTGCCTTGAAAGTGTCATGTTGAACCAGCCAAGGATAATCTGCTCCCTGACACCTGGTGACAAATTAACCTCTCAAAGTGAGGGGCAGGTTCTTACTACCTTGATCACATGAAAGGTAAGGATGAACAAAATATATTTCAGGAATGAACCGGTTTATTGAAACTTTCACATAAGTGAGAAGAAGCGAGCAGAGAAACAAAAATCAAAGATATAAGTAAAAATGCAAAATGAAAGTCAACCACTGGAGCACAAAGTGCTAGTAACCTACCAAGTCTGTGTGTCCAGGGATGGAAAAGTCCAGTTGTTGTGGGAGATCAGTCTCCTCAAGTAGGCACTCAAGCGGATCCAGATTACTGCTGGGTCCCCAACGATGAAGTGAAGACCGTCCACTTGGGTAGAACCTCTGGTGGCCAATGTCTTGGCGAATGGATCCTCAGAAGGAGACGGAGTCACAGTCAGATGTGTCTCAAACTGACAGTCCCAGCTCACCCATATGTATAGTCCCAGGAGGCCGTTATTCCCAAGACTCGATGTTCAGTTTGGGACGGGGAGAGTTTCTAATGCTGACCATGTCTGCTCAGGTCAACTTGGCAGGAGATCCCCAAAATGTCCATTTTTGGAGGGAAAGAGTTTTAGTGCCAACTTTCTCTTCACAGATGTTATCTCAGACGACTTGTGAGGAGACTGCCCCCAAATACCTGTCTCTTCTTATCAGCATGTGCAGATCAATCTTGACTTGGTTACAGCAAGAACTAAAAGTGAGACCTCCTGAGGCATGGAGTCAGTCTCCCGTCAAGGCTTTATTTCATGCCTGATGGGGCTGACACCATGCCTCAAAGGGCTCCTTCATGTTTTATGATTTATGAGTTTATATTATTTATGAGTTTTATTATACATGTATTTATTATATATATGTAAGAATCACACCAAGAAATCACACAGTAACAGAAGGAAAACCAAAAAACAAGTATAGACTTTTCTGTAATTATGAGCCTTTATTTCATGAAATGCAAATACTAATTTTCAATGATAGTAACTAAAAAAGATTAAGAATCTGTATGATATTAGGCAATATTTTATATTTTTAGTTTGCTTTTTATTCAATTTGGCACATGGCAAATACTATCTTGGTTTAATATGAATGACAAATAAGAGGCAGGAGGCAAAAAACGAAATCAATGATCATATCCAAATCCTAAAAGTATTAATCTTACATTAAATCATAAGTTAGATAAACTATGATTAAAATAGAATGGCCTATGTGTTATAAAATGCAGGCATACTTGAATTCCTACCATTCCTATCTTTGAGAACTACCAGCAGATTCCTGTGAGGAATTATTACCCCAAAGTGACAGGTGCAAGAGACCAAAGAGTGTCAGAAAGAGAATTCAAACCAGCAAAAATGAAACTCTGCAACGTACCACAGATTCAAGGGAGATATTTCTTCCTATTTATATATCCAAGCTGACTTGTTCAATCAAACCTTTCCATTCTGCCACTCTCATAAGCCCCATTTCTAAGATTTACTTCAGTTATATGTTTCAAGCTAAGATGACAAAAGTATTTAGAGTGATTTTTCATGACACTACCACTAGAAAAAGAACATTAGATACTACTCTCAAATGTGTGTACAATTTCATGAAGAGATATCTAAACTCTTTAGAAACACAGGTGTTACTTTTATAACATGGAAGACATATTTTTTCCTAAAGTGTCATATTATAGCTGACACTATTTTACAATATAGTTATATCATATTATGAACATGACTTATGAGGCACCAGGGCAAGAGTTCTCACTAAACTTTTCTATAAGCCCTAGAAGTTATTACTTAAAAATATCAGAGAATAAAAGTATTTCTGTTGAAAAGAAAATGAATGAAAACAATAATTGTTCAGTATTCTATGAACTATTTAATTGAACACATTCTCATCATTGATAATTTATTATATTTAATTTTTTACATCTCCTGACCTATGTGCAATCATTAACTTAGATCCACTCAAATAACTAAAATTAAAGACATGAGAAATACAAAAGTATAAGAGTATAAAAAATATCTCAAATGTGTATTAAATGTATAATTTTAAGGAGAACTTAAATTCTAGTATGGTATTTTCTTTGTACTGTGACAACTAATTTTTAAAGATTTTTTTAAAGGACTTATTTCTTTACAGTAGTTTTAGGTTCAACAAAACTGAAAAGGTATAGCTATGTCCCATTAGCCCCTGACTCCATACGTGCATAGCCTCCCCCATTAACAGCATCCACCCCCAAAGTTGCAACATTGATACAACTGATGAACCTACATTGACACATCATAATTACCCGAAATCTATAATTTGTTAGGGTACACTCTTAGTGTCGTGCATTCTATGCATTTGGCCAAAGGTATAGTGACATGTATCCACCATCATGATTTCACGCAGAGTATTTTCACTGCCCTAAAATTTCTCTGTGACCCAGCTATTCTTACCCTCAACCCCTGTCAAATGCTGATCTTCTTACTATCCACAATTTTGCATATTTCAGAATGTTATACAGTTAGAATCATAGAGTATGTAGTCTTTTCAGGTTGGCGTCTTTCACCTAGTGCATTTAAGCTTCCTCCCTGTGTATTCATGGCTTGATAGCTCATTTCTTTTTAGTGTTGAATAATATGTCATTGTCTGGATGTACCACAGTTTTTTTTATCCATTCACCTACTGAAGGACATCTTAGCTGCTTCCAAGTTTGGGCTATTACGAATAAAGCTGCTACAAATATCCATGTGCAGGGTTTTGTGTGGAATTAAGCTTTTAGTTTCTTTGGGTAAGTACCAAAAACTGTGATTGCTGGATCTTATGGTAAGAGTATGTGTAGTTTTGTAAGAAACCAAAATTTTTTAATTAATTTTTTCAATGTATTTTTACTACAATTTTTAGGCAATTGTGATGAGCTGAGTAAAACTGAGGCAACATGTAAATAGTTAATATACCAACAAACAAATGAAGTGCAATGTCAGGGACTTTGGACATCCTGCCTGAGGTGGGCTAGGTAATATGTTGCATTTATATGTTCTTTATTTTGTGTGTAAATGGCTTATGAAAGCAATGTGTTTAATAACTGGTCATTACCTAGTGTTTCTTGAAAAGAAAATAAAGTGATTTTGTGGAAAAGCCTTTCCGATAGATGCCTGACTCTGGGAGTTTTGATTTTGTTTTCCTTATTATTTTATAAATGAAGTTTTAATTAATTTGAGGATGGAGAAGAAAATGGAATCTTCTTTATAAATGATGAATAATCTCTTAACATAAGACTTTAATCCGTAATAATCATCTCAATTGAGAATGTGTTGTTTTCCTGAAATGTCCTTTTAAAGACAGATTGGAATGTGTAGATTTAATTTACTTAGTGAATTAGAGTAGGAAGGATTCATGAAACAAAAGGCAAAAAGGACATTCTTACTTTTATTGTGAATATTAATACTTTACAGGAAATATAGCAGACTTTTCCAGAAGCAAACTTTTGACCAGGTAGCCTCTCAGAATTTTAGAAAAGAAATCTCTATTTCTTATTTTTTTAAAAACAAATACGGCATAAGTTTGGTGAGAATGAATATGACTTTGTGGTAATTACTTCTATAGTTTAATCAGTAGTATTATTTTGCAACTATAGAAATTCTGTGAAAAATTAGTAATCCTGTTGATCATTAAAAATCATGTTATTAGCAATCCATATTTTATCTAGATACAGTTTAATCATTGTAATACAGAAATTATTTCTACTCCATATTAATATCCTTTTTTTTTAAAGAGAACATACGGTTCAGATTCCACTTTTTTAGCCAGCACATTAACTCAAATTGAATTTCCTCTTATTTTTGCTCCTTATTTCTTATTCCTAGATCCTCAATTTCCTAGAGTGGAAGTTTTGTTTTCTTCTTTCTTGAAATCCCAAATTTACCTCTTAATGGAGTTCATCATGGTGTGCCATTTGTTGTATTTTGTTTAGGCTCTCATGAGAAGCATTTGACCATGTAACAATGTCACTGAAATCTACTATGGTTGAAATGGTTTGTGTAAGATAGATTAAGAATAGAACATATTAACAGTTGAATTCTCTAAACTTTTATTAAGACATTAAACTGTTAATAAAACAATATAGAAGGGTTTACCATTTCTACTTCAGGTGGTATTTGTGATATACATTGCAGGCTTGGGGAAAAAAATGACAGTTTTAATAGAAGGTAGAAGGTAAATTGGAAACATAAACAAGTCATGTACTAAAAGACTTTTTTACTTGTTGACTTTCTAGATAAATCAGAGGCCTATGGAAACAAACTCCAAGAGCAAGATGAGTGCAATAAAGTGCTATTCCTTTTGTTAAAGCAGTAGTCCTGACTGGTTAATAATGGAGAGAATGGTATCTTGCAAGCTGACCAGTCAAGCATTGAAGAAGAATGACTCAATACATTTAAAAAATCTGTGCAGTTTCTCTCCAATTATTTTTAATGTGCCTTTTGACAAATTGTCAGGAGTGAAAGTTAACAGACTTTACTTTTATGACCATTCCATTTTGCATCCTGTCAAGTGATGAGTAGCATGGTTCTGAATAGGATGAGTGCAGTGAAGAAAAAGGTTTGCCGGGGAGAATTTATGATGACAGGGCATGTATTTTTCTGACAGAAAGCAAATGTGAAAGGTGGTTTGAATCAGAATTAAAATGTCTTCTTACTGCATATGGGCAACATGAACTACTGTTGGAAATAGAATTTGAATAAAAGGAAAACATAACATTTATAATACTTAGAAGCGTGAATGTCTAAAAGCCCATTAATTATCAGAGCAATTTTAATTTACCTTGTGTACATAGATTTTTGTACTTAATCATGGAAGATTTTACATATATGCACACACATTTAGACACTAATATTGGAATATAATTCACTGTCATAGTAATTATGGTATATTTATTTGTTAGAAAGTGAGACATTTTAGAAAAGATATTTACAAAAACTTACATGATTTTTGCTTATATGTATCACATAGCATTGACTACTATTTGAAAAGACAAATAAAATGGTCATTTAAAAGTGACATGGAATATGATCATAAATACAAGGAAGAGTCAAGATATTGCCACTTTTCATGTCAGATCTATTAAGTACAGAGAACATGTTTTTGTTTTCTCCTTTGCAGCTAAACCTTTAATTTCTTTCTTGTTCCTTACTCATCAACAACTCCAAGCTCTACTGTAGCGATAACTTCTTATTCATTGTTTTATAACACCAGCCTATCATACAAAAATATTAATTACTGTTTCATCAAAATATTTCCTTTCTGAAGATGTCACAGTGATCCTTAACTGCTTATATTATTACCTAAATCCTTCCAGGACTTCATGATTATCTACAAAACATTTCAATTCCAACCACGCTTTACCCACTTCATTTAGTGTCTTCATCTTAAATAATAATATGATTATATTGTTATATAAAACATAACAATATGTAATCTGTTATAGATATGTATATGTAAATTATAGAAAAAGTTCTAAATAATGTTTGTATTACATTATTATTTACCTATGAAAAATTAGATAAAATCTAAAATTTTGGATAAAAAAATGAAAGATAAAGTGCACAAATTAAATAATTGTTGCATAGTTATTGCATATGATTGTAGAAAAGAACAACAAAAACCTCTGAAAAACCTAAGTAGGGAGGGTCATCACCAAAATGACAATGTAAGTCATTCCTGATTTGCTCCCCTTCACAAGAAGAACAACTAACAACTATTCAAGAACAAGACAAAACTGAGAGACTCCTAGAACATGGGGGTGACTGAAGCACCAAGGCAGACTGCATGAAAAAGCTAAGAGAAGCAGCTATACATTAACTGCCCCTCCCCCAGGCCAGCATGGCACCATGCAGAGAGGTCTTCCCTGAGCCTCTAGTTCCTCCAGTGGCAAAAGAGAACTCACGGGGACAACTAGCACCCCCAGCACTGTGGGTTGCTTTGCAGGATCCCCTACTCTGATCTTGCTCCACGGAGATTTCAGGGAAATATGCTGGGTTCAACCACTGGGAATATGAATGTGAGGGGGGGATGGGCCTGCAACAAGCACATGAATCGTAGCAGACAGAGTTCATAACTGCAGTGCCCAAGTAATAATCCCAATCAGAGTTTGCTCACCTGAAGAACCCCCTCCTTTGCTCAGAGATAGAACTGTTGCCTCATTCCCAAATAGACCATATTAGCAGACCTCACCTACACAAGGACATTACCAGCAGACAAAGCCAAAAAACACAAACTGAGCTGACTGGTGAAGAACTGTCTGCAAAAGTAAACTTGTAAAGTCTGGAAGAGAAGTCCTATTACTCAATTGTGCAGATACCAGCATAAGAAATGAGGGATCACAAAAAAATCAGGTAATATGACATAACCAAAGGAAACCAATAAAGCTCCAATAACCGACCTAAGTGGAAGAATTCATTAGAGTTTCAAAAGTAGACTTGACTATGCATAAGAAAGAATCAGCAACTGGAGGAAAGGACATTGGAAATTACTCAGAGGACCAAAAAGATAAAAGAATGAAAAAGAGTGAAGAAAGCCTACAGGAATTATGGGACACAGTCAACAATATTCACATAATGAGAATTCTAGAAGGAGAAGGAAAAGAGGAAGGGACAGAAAGTATATTTAAAGCAACAACGATTGAAAATTTCCAGAACCTAGGGAGATAAATGGACATCCAGATCCATGTGGCCCAAATGGCCCCAAATAGGTTAAATCCAAATAGTGCTTATAGGGAGACATATTATAATTAAATTGTCAAAAGTCAAAGACAAAGAAAGGATTTTAAGAGAAGCAGGAGAAAAGAGAGAATTTACACACAAGAAAACCCCCATTAGACTACTGGTGGATTTCTCAACAGAAACTTTTCAGGATAGGAGAGAATTGGTTGAGATACTCAAAATACTGAAAGAAAATAATCATCACCCAAAATTCTATACTCAGTGAAACTGTCTTTCAGAAATGAAGGAGGGATAAAGACTTTCCCAAGCAAACAAAATCTGAGGGAGTTCATTACCACCAGACCTGTCTTATAAGAAATGCTAAAGGAAGTTCTTTGAGTGAAAGAAAAAGAAAGGTCATTACATCATTAAAAAAAACAAAAAACATAGTATAAACTTCACTGGTAATTGTGAATATATACTCATAATTAGATTCTGCAATATGGTAATAGTTGTACATAATTTACTTACAACTCTGGTTTGAAAGTTTAAAAAAAGTAAAAATAATCATAACTACAATAATCTATTATTAGTTATTCAATATAAAGACATGTAAATTATAATGGCAATAACCTAAAATTTAAGGGAGAAGACAAATAAAAGTGTAAAGTCTACAAATTCTATTGAAGTTAAGTTGTTATCAGTTTAAAAATAGGGTGTTATAAGATTAAGATATTTTATGTAAGCATCATGGTAACCATAAGGGAAAATGTAGTATTACACAAAAGAACACAATAAAGAATTCAAAGCATACTACAAAAACAGAAATATAGATCAATGGAACAGGATAGAAAGCCCAGAGATAAACCCACGCACCTATGGTCAACTAATCTATGACAAAGGAGGCAAGGATATACAAAGGAGAAAAGATAGCCTCTTCAATAAGTGGTTCTGGGAATACTGGACAGTCACATGTAAAAGAGTGAAATTAGAACACTCCCTAACACCATACACACAAAAAACACTCAAAATGGATTAAAGACCTAAATGTAAGGCCAGACACTATCAAACTCGTAGAGGAAAACATAGACAGAATTCTCTATGACATAAATCACAGCAAAATCCTTTTGGACCTACCTCCTAGAGAAATGGAAATAAAAACAAAAATAAACAAATGGGACCTAATGAAACTTAAAAGCTTTTGCACAGCAAAGGAAACAATAAACAAGACCAAAAGACAACCCTCAGAATGGGAGAAAATATTTGCAAATGAAGCAACTGACAAAGGTTTAATCTCCAAAATTTATAAGCAGCTCATGCAGCTCAATATCAAAGAAACAAACAACCCAATCCAGAAATGGGCAGAAGATCTAAATAGACATTTCTCCAAAGAAGATATACAGATTGCCAATGAACACATGAAAGGATGCTCAACATCACTAATCATTAGAGAAATGCAAATCAAAAGTACAATGAGGTGTCACTTCATACAAGTCAGAATGGCCATCATCAAAAAATCTACGAACAATAAATGCTGGAGAGGGTGTGGAGAAAAGGGAACTCCCTTGCACTGTTGGTGGGAATGAAAATTGATACAGCTACTATGGAGAACAGTATGGAGCTTCCATAAAAAACTACAAATAGAACTATCATATGACCCAGCAATCCCACTACTGGGCATATACCCTGAGAAAACCATAATTCAAAAAGAGTCAAGTACCACAATGTTCATTGTAACTTTATTTACAATAGCCAGGACATGGAAGCAATCTAAGTGTCCATTGACAGATGAATGGATAAAGAAGATGTGGCACATATATACAAGGCAATATTACTCAGCCATAAAAAGGAACGAAACTGAGTCATTTGCTGAGATGTGGATGGATCTAGAGACTGTCATACAGAGTGAAGTAAGTCAGAAAGAGAAAAACAAATATTGTATATTAATGCATATACATGGAATCTGGAAAAATGAACCAGTTTGCATGGCAGAAATAGAGAAAAAGATGTAAAGAACAAACATATGGACACCAAGTGGAGGGGAAGCTGGGGGGGTGATGGTGGGATGAATTGGGAGATTGGGATTGACATATATACACTAATATGTGTAAAATAGATAACTAATAACGTACTGTACAAAAAATTAAATTAAATTAAAAAAAAAAAGAATTCATAGAATACTGATAACAAAAGACATTAAAGCACACAAAAAAACCCCAGCAAGATAAGAAACAAGGAACGAAGGATCAACAAAACAACCAGAAAACAATTAACAAAATAGCAATAATGTCTTAACCTATCAATAATTATGTTAAACATAAATGGATTATATTCTCCAATTAGAAGTCAACAGAGCTGGAGAGGGTGTGGAAAAAAGGGAACACTCTTGCACTGCTGGTGGGAATGTGAATTGGTACAGCCACTATGGAGAACGGTATGGAGGTTCTTAAAAAACTACAAATAGAACTACCATATGACCCAGCAATCCCACTACTGGGCATATACCCTGAGAAAACCATAATTCAAAAAGAGACATGTACCAAAATGTTCATAGCAGCTCTATTTACAATAGCCCAGAGATGGAAACAACCTAAGTGTCCATCATCGGATGAATGGGTAAAGAAGATGTGGCACATATATACAATGGAATATTACTCAGCCATAAAAAGAAACGAAATTGAGTTATTTGTAATGAGGTGGATGGACCTAGAGTCTGTCATACAGAGTGAAGTAAGTCAGAAAGAGAAAGACAAATACTGTATGCTGACACATATATATGGAATTTAAGAAAAAAAAACATGTCATGAAGAACATAGGGGTAAGACAGGAATAAAGACACAGACCTACTAGAGAATGGACTTGAGGATATGGGGAGGGGGAAGGGTAAGCTGTGACAAAGTGAAAGAGCAGCGTGGACATATATACACTACCAAACGTAAGGTAGATAGCTAGTGGGAAGCAGCCGCATAGCACAAGGAGATCAGCTCGGTGCTTTGTGACCGCCTTGAGGGGTGGGATAGGGAGGGTGGGAGGGAGACGCAGAAGGGAGGGGATATGGGAACATATGTATATGTATAAATGATTAAATTTGTTATAAAGCAAAAAAATAAAAAATAAAGAAAAATTAAAAAAAAACAACTAGAGACATGCATGGTTTGTAAGGAAATGACAAATTTCAGAAAATTCAGAATCTGAATACACTCTATACATAGCTTCTAGATAAAGACACAGAAAATTGCCAGATACTCAGAGGCCCCGTGGTCCCATTCTAGTGACTCTCCTTAAGGTTTAATATTGTTCTGGTATCTAACAAAAAGATCACGTTACCTGTATTTTGTATTTTATATAAATGGCACAGTAAAATCACTTTTGGATTGGGCTTTTTTATTTTTTGTTGCTTGTGAATATGCCTATATGGTTGCCTGTTGTTGTGATCATGCATTGCCACTGTTGCATAGGATTCCATAGAGTAAATAAAAATTAATTTATTCCAAAAATAAAATAAGTCAACAGAATGACTGAATGGATAACAAAACAAAGATTCAACAATGTGCTGCTTATAGGAGACTAACTTTAGTGTTAAAAGACACACATAGACTGAGCATAAAGGGTTGGAAAAAGAAAACCAAAAATCAAGAGATAACTAACGCTAGCATGGATGGAGAAAAGGGAGCCCTCCTGCACTGTTGGTGGGACTGTAAATTGATACAACCACTATGGACGATAGTATGGAGGATCCTCAGAAAGCTAAAGAAAGAACTACCATTCGATCTCACCATTCCAATTCTGCAAAGATATCCAAAGGAAATGAAAACACTAACTTGAAAAAATATCTACACCCCCATGTTCATAGCAACATTGTTTATAATGGCCAAGACATGGGAACAATCTAAGTGTCCATCAGTAGTTGAATGGAAAAAAAACTTGTGGTATATATGTGTAAAAATGAGGAAATCCTACCACTTGTGACAGCTTGGGTCAAACTTGAAGGCATTATGCTAAGTGAAACAAGTCAGACAGAAAAAGACAAACACTGTATGACCTCCCTTATATGTGGAATCTAAAAAACAGGAATGAAAACGAAACCCAAAAAAACCCAAACTCATAGAAAAAAGAAATCAGACTTGTGGTTATCAGAGGTAGAGGGTGGGGGGATGGTGAATTATTAATAGATAAAGGTGGTCCAAAGTACAAACTTCCAGTTATAAGATAAATAAGTACTAGGAATATAATGTACACCACAATAATGATAACGAACACTGATATATAGGGAAGTCAAGAGTGTAAATCCTAAGAGTTCTCATCACAAGGAGAATTTTTTTCTTTTTCTTGTATCTATATAAAAAGATGCATGTTAGCTGAAACTATTGTGGTAATCATTTCACAATATTTATAACTCAAACCATCATTCTGTATGCTTTAAACTTATACAGTGATGTATATCAATTATTTCTCAATAAAACTGGCAAAAAAGAAAATAATATAAGTTAAAAAATAAATTTATTTTAAAATATTGATAACATCATGGAATAAAAGACATATATATATGTATATATATATATATATGTATATGGAGGCAGAGAGAGAGCAAGAGATTAGAAACATCAAGAACAAGTGAAAATAAGTAATCAGGGTTTCAATGGAAATCTGCTCCTTGTACTACCCTTGGAAAGAAAGTGGCCCATTCAACTTCAGCCATTTTGGTTTTTTTACTCAAATGATAGTCATTTTCTAGGGACAGAGCATTTGAATGTCTCAGCTGGTTCACATACCTGAGGACAGTATGAAGAGGGAGGAAATCAGACTGTAATTTTAATGGATAGTTCCATCAAGACGGTAAGAAATAGGAAGTTATTATGCAAAAGCAAATTAGAGATACTCCTAAAAAGAAGGATCAGAAAAGGTTTCTGGGCAGGCAAAAATAATAATATGAGGTACATATTAAATTATAAATAACACAATAATGAATTATACAATAGTAATTTAAGACAACCTGCTATGTGGAATGGGCTAAAGCTACAAGCTGATAAAACTAACATTTCTGGAAAACTATTGTAGGAACACAGATTTCCACATAGAATAACAAAGTGTTCCCTAGCAGTTTAAGTATCAGGTGGTACATTATCATTTTTTCACAATTTGGAGAATTCTATTTAACTGGGAAAATTCAAACAGGTGGGTGGCCATAGAGAACCATTTATAATAGCTAATATTTTAAAAATTCTTAATGTATATTAAGCACAACACAAATCTTTTTATATGCATTTTCTCATGCATCTTCAAAGAAATCCTATGATACAGGGTTATTACTCTGCTCATTTTGAAAATGGTGACCTTAAATTCAAAGTAGTTAATTTTCTTTTGATTACTTAGCTAGGAAGTAATGGGATTCATGTTGAAATCCTGTTCAATCTGAATCAAATGACTTGACCAAAATCCTATTTGCACAAATGAGTAAAAGAAGTCCCTTCTTCAAGGGCTTTCCACAAAGTTCAACATAAAGATGCAACTCTCTGACTCTCTATCCAGAAACGCAATTTCACAATTTCACTAACCATTTTCTATTATGGTAATAATCCACAATGACCTCCAGTATCCCTTAAAAGAAAAATTCACATATTTAAAAAAATACAAATATAGCTTCTAAAAATAAATACTATCCTTCAATTCAATTAAAAATAGTGACAGTATATAAGAAGAGGATCATGGTCAGGCAACTTAGTTTTATTTATGAGTTTGAATCTATAATCTTATGAACTAGTACATGGTACAGAGCATGTACTCCTGTAGCCAAGATCATTAACTTATTAAACCCTAAATATTTGAACTTTACTTAGAAAACTAAACCTAGCTGCTTAAAACAGTAGACAAATATGGATTCAAATTGTTTTCTAATGTTTTGTCTACTGCAACTAGCAAATCTAAATCATTTTTTCCAGTTCCAGTATTATATCACATGACAGCTTGTGAAATGGTTATGGTCTTAAGAACAAAGCCCTCTTGTATATTTGACACCAATAAAGAGAACAGAAATAGATCATGTCAATGAAACAGATCATTGTCCATGGTACACTGGACAATGCAAGGGCTTTGAAATTGCATAAACATAGGTTTGTGCCCTGTGAGTAACTCTTATTAATTTGGGAAATTTAATTTGACTTTCTGGATCTGGATGTCCTCATCTCTAATGCTGAAATGAAGATGAACATCTCAGTGTGCTAGAGCAAACTAAAGGTATAATAATTATAAAGCATAGAAGATAGTACATAAAGATACCCAATATAAGTTAGTCATTATTTTTATCATTATAATTATCATAAAAACAGAATAGATTAGAATTGTTAGAATAAATTCTGGGCATTTCTCACACAATTGGCCATATCAGATATTCTACAAGATGAGAGGCCTACCCATTTTTTTAAGTAAGTGGGATTCTATCATATTTTTTCTAATTTACCATTTACTTGATTTAGTATCTATTATAGAATAGTCATGTACATTAATCTGAGATCAGCTCAAAACTTTCATACTAAAGTTACTTTTATTCTTTTTCACGAATCAGCTTTATTTTTAAATAATGTTGAGGAAACAAGCAAATTAGAGATTTAAAAGTCTGAGGGCTTTCCTTAGGTCCTTGTGTATTACAAATAAGAAAAACTTTAAAGACAACTTTTTTTTTAATGTGGTTGTTATATTTTATTTTCCAAGTAACACTGATTAAAAATATTTACACACCTACTTTTAAGTCCACAGTTTAGCACTCTTATTTGTATGGCTTTAAAAGTTACAGAACAAGATCTTTACATTAAGGATTGGGGAAAAAGATTCATTCAAAACAAAGCCTGATATATTATATACATGTTTTCCTGTGTACTTTACTTTAAATGCATTAATTTTTAAATGATGCTCATCTTGTTTTCATCTGGTGGTAAAATACTAGTGCAACTTTTCATCAAAACAAAGTTTACCACAGATATAAATAAATTTTCCCAATTGAAAATGGCCCATCAGCTGCCATTAAATGAAATTTCTCAATCTAACTTAAGTGAAAAAGAATTGGTAGCTGTCATTGTAAGGAAAATATAAAGTACTATAGCATCACCTACATTTCCCCTTACAACACAAACTTTGAAAGAACCAGAGATGCTTTATAGAAGTTTAGTTGAGTTTGAAAAGGCACATGGGTGTGGTTGGTTTTTTTAAACATTCTAGAAATTTGCCACCACTACTCTGTTTCTGTTGCAGAGATGACATCTGTGACTATCAGGGTAGACAAGAGTGTTGTTCAAACTAAAGAAAGCCAGAAGCCAAAACTTAACTGCACAGTAACAATGCACTTTTCTTCAAGCAGCCTTGTGTTTCCTATATATTCAAATGTTCTAACATGCATTAGAATACATAAACGTGTATTCTAATGATTTTATATTTGATTTTACAATATGGAAAAAAAAAAAACTTGAGGAAGGACATGACTGGGGAAAGAGAGAAGGGAGAACCCTTACCACAATGAAAATAGATACATTCATACCCAACTATGTAATAAGAATATAATCCATTTCAGTTTTCCAGAAATATACTTCTCAAAGCTTCCCATTCGCTTATGGGAAAGATCCCTCCTCTGTGGCATCAAGTGGGAAAAATCAGCTGGTTTCAATAGAAACAGTTCAGTACAACAGGAAAGAGCTTAACTTTGGTCCACATGTCTGTTAGCTTAAGGACAGTCCCACTGCCCATCATCAGTTCAAAAACTCAACACGTGGGGCTTCCCTGGTGGCGCAGTGGTTGAGAATCCGCCTGCCAATGCAGAACACACGGGTTCGAGCCCTGGTCTGGGAAGATCCCACATGCCAGGGAGCAGCTGGCCCCGTGAGCCACAATTACTGAGCCTGTGCGTCTGGAGCCTGTGCTCCGCAACGGGGGAGGCCGCGATAGTAAGAGGCCCGCACACCGCGATGAGGAGTGGCCCCCACTTGCCACAACTGGAGAAAGCCCTCGCACAGAAACGAAGACCCAACACAGCCATAAATAAATTTAAAAAAAAAAAATTTTTTTTAAATAAAAAAAAAAAAACTCAACACGTAAATTTAAAAATATATTCACTTGTTATTTCATTCTAAAACTGCCATAGGTGTTCTGTTCTCATTTCCTGCCTTAAAGACAACTTTCGAAAATTTTTATGTTTTGTACATCATATGTATACACATATACAGTGCTATACCGGGCTTTGAAACTATGTATTTAAATTCTTAAAGCCCCAGAAAATATTTTTCAAAACTTCCTACATTTTTTAAGAAAAAAAATTTCTTAAAATTTATATATGTAATTTTAAAATTCAGTCATATTTAATGTAAAAGTGCATAGCTCGTTACAAAAAAACTAGAGATTTTCAAGAGTATTTGTACATTAAATATATTAATATATCACAAAAATATTTTAATTAAGGATTAATACTTGCTAGATATAAAAGAACATTGGATAAATTTTCAAATATCTAAATATAATAAATTTGGAAGAGAGTTAGGCATATAAAGACACATTTGTTCAGTTACTGAATTCATTTTAGGAAATTGAAGACAATCAGATTTTTGTCAGTATAATCTCTGGCTTTTGAAGGAAAATGATTTTTTTTTTTTTGTCGTGGCATTATATTTGTATTGGTAAGAATACATCCTATGGCAGATCACCTCAAGATGGAAACCCCTGACTTCGCCATCAAAGAGAAGAAAATTATTTTCCAAAGTTCATGTTGTCTTGAAAGCAGAACCCACTTCATGGTTGTGTGACCTGGGCAGTTGCATGGGACCCTGTTGTCAGAAAGGCCCCATGCTTAGTTTAAAGCTTGGTTGTCACTGTCTTGAAATTATAATTTTTGAACAAGTGCCCCCATAATTTATTTTGCTGGTCCTGATTGATAATATTGAATGTGCTACACATAGATGTATTTTAAAATCCAAATGACATGTATCATTTCAATTTTGTAAAAAGCAGAAAACAACTGATTTTAAAACAAAGCAAATTATTAAACATATCCTTTGGGAAACAGCCATTGGTAAAATTATATATTTATATACTTTAAACACTGCCCAAAGCCATATGATTATGAAGTTCATAGAAGAGATTTTATAGTATTCTGTCTAACATCAAATATGTATCTGATTTTGCCTGCTTAGAAGGAAAAACAGAAATGCTTTCACGACCTAAGGGAACACATGTGTTGCAGGAAACATTAGCTATTGATATTTCAGACTAAGAACTCAATTACTTATTTATGATACCAAGTTGGCTCTCATGAGAATCAGGATATGCAAATACATTTTTCTTAGTAAAAAAATAAGGTCAAGTTTGTTTGTTTATACATGCTTTGGAAAGAGTGATATTGGTGATTATTTTAGAGCTGATAAAGACATAGGCACAGACCTTATAAGATATCTGAGGACATGTAAAAAGGGAAAAGCATTAGAGCAAGCAATAGATAAATCTACATTTGTATGTTTCTGAAGTATAGTAATTACTTTTTTTTTTTTTTTTTTTTTTTTTTTTTTAATTAAATTATTTACTTTATTTCCTACATGAACAGCAACAACAAAAATAGAGTGTTTGGTGCCCCTTTCCCATCTCCCCTAGAGAGAAGTCTTTTGTGACTAACTGTACCTAGTAGCCACTTTGATTTGGGTAAACTTTAATGGGAAAGGAAAGAGCCTGAGAAAATCCCATATTGTCTTTCGTATAATTATATATTAGTTCAATAATTATGTGTTATTTCAAGCTTTACTAATCAATATTATTAATTCTTATTAATAATATTCAATATAAGTAAGAGTCTCTAAGACATAATTGGAATGCCTGTGGATGACCTCAAAAGGTTTGCTTTCCTTGTCATGGGATTTATTTAACAGGTACTGGTAATTCATTCCCTGGGAATTTGTAGAGATGTTTGTAGACCTGATCTAAGTTAGACTAAACGATCCTTAAAGCCTCATTCAGGTCCAAGAAAATGATGAGAAATTATCTTAAAGGAAATAATATTGGTTTCTCTGGGGTAAAAGTTAAAATGAAGTTGATTTATTTATTTATTTATTTTTTTTATTAGTTTCTGCTTTATAACAAAGTGAATCATTCATACATATACATCTGTTCCCACATCCCCTCCCTCATGCATCTCCCTCCCTCCCACCCTCCCTATCCCTCCCCTCCAGGCAGTCACAAAGCACCGAGCTGATCTCCCTGTGCTCTGCGGCTGCTTCCCACTGTCTATCTAGCCTACGTTTGGTAGTGTATATATGTCCATGCCTCTCTTTCGCTTTGTCACAGCTTACCCTTCCCCCTCCCCATATCCTCAAGTCCATTCTCAAGTAGGTCTGTGTCTTTATTCCCGTTTTACCCCTAGGTTCTTCATGACATTTTTTTTTTCTTATATTCCATATATATGTGTTAGCATACGGTATTTGTCTTTCTCTTTCTGACTTACTTCACTCTGTATGACAGACTCTAGGTCTATCCACCTCATTACAAATAGCTCAGTTTCGTTTCTTTTTATGGCTGAGTAATATTCCATTGTATATATGTGCCACATCTTCTTTATCCATTCATCCGATGATGGACACTTAGGTTGTTTCCAGCTCCGGGCTATTGTGAATAGAGCTGCAATGAACATTTTGGTACATGTCTCTTTTTGAATTATGGTTTTCTCAGGGTATATGCCTAGTAGTGGGATTGCTGGATCATATGGTAGTTCTATTTTTAGTTTTTTAAGGAACCTCCATACTGTTCTCCATAGTGGCTGTACCAATTCACATTCCCACCAGCAGTGCAAGAGTGTTCCCTTTTCTCCACACCCTCTCCAGCATTTATTGTTTCTAGATTTCTTGATGATGGCCATTCTGACTGGTGTGAGATGATATCTCATTGTAGTTTTGATTTGCATTTCTCTAATGATTAATGATGTTGAGCATTCTTTCATGTGTTTGTTGGCAGTCTGTATATCTTCTTTGGAGAAATGCCTATTTAAGTCTTCTGCCCATTTTTGGATTGGGTTGTTTGTTTTTTTGCTATTGAGCTGCATGAGCTGTTTATAAATTTTGGAGATTAATCCTTTGTCAGTTGCTTCATTTGCAAATATTTTCTCCCATTCTGAGGGTTGTCTTTTGGTCTTGTTTATGGTTTCCTTTGCTGTGCAAAAGCTTTTCAGTTTCATTAGGTCCCATTTGTTTATCTTTGTTTTTATTTCCATTTCTCTAGGAGGTGGGTCCAAAAGGATCTTGCTGTGATTTATGTCATAGAGTGTTCTACCTATGTTTTCCTCTAAGAGTTTGATAGTTTCTGGCCTTACATTTAAGTCTTTAATCCATTTTGAGCTTATTTTTGTGTATGGTGTTAGGGAATGATCTAATCTCATACTTTTACATGTCCCTGTCCAGTTTTCCCAGCACCACTTATTGAAGAGGCTGTCCTTTCTCCACTGTACATTCCTGCCTCCTTTATCAAAGATAAGTTGGCCATATGTGCGTGGGTTTATCTCTGGGCTTTCTATCCTGATCCACTGATCTATCTTTCTGTTTTTATGCCAGTACCACACTGTCTTAATTACTGTAGCTTTGTAGTATAGTCTGAAGTCAGGGAGCCTGATTCCTCCAGCTCCTTTTTTCGTTCTCAAGATTGCTTTGGCTATTCGGGGTCTTTTGTTTTTCCAAACAAATTTTGAAATTTCTTGTTCTAGTTCTGTGAAAAATGCCAGTGGTAGTTTGATAGGGATTGCATTGAATCTGTAGATTGCTTTGGGTAGTAGAGTCATTTTCACAATATTGATTCTTCCAATCCAGGAGCATGGTATATCTCTCCATCTGTTTGTATCATCTTTAATTTCTTTCATCAGTGTCTTATAATTTTCTGCATACAGGTCTTTTGTCTCCTTAGGTAGGTTTATTCCTAGATATTTTATTCTTTTTGTTGCAATGGTAAATGGGAGTGTTTTCTTGATTTCATTTTCAGATTTTTCATCATTAGTGTACAGGAATGCCAGAGATTTCTGTACATTAATTTTGTAACCTGCTACTTTACCAAATTCATTGATTAGCTCTAGTAGTTTTTTGGTAGCATCTTTAGGATTCTCTATGTATAGTATCATGTCATCTGCAAACAATGACAGCTTTACTTCTTCTTTTCCGATTTGGATTCCTTTTATTTCCTTTTCTTCTCTGATTGCTGTGGCTAAAACTTCCAAAACTAGGTTGAATAAGAGTGGTGAGAGTGGGCAACCTTGTCTTGTTCCTGATCTTAGTGGAAATGGTTTCAGTTTTTCACCATTGAGGACAATGTTGGCTGTGGGTTTGTCATATATGGCCTTTATTATGTTGAGGAAAGTTCCCTCTATGCCTACTTTCTGCAGGGTTTTTATCATAAATGGGTGTTGAATTTTGTCGAAAGCTTTCTCTGCATCTATTGAGATGATCATATGGTTTTTCTCCTTCAACTTGTTAATATGGTGTATCACATTGATTGATTTGCGTATATTGAAGAATCCTTGCATTCCTGGGATAAACCCCACTTGATCATGGTGTATGATCCTTTTAATGTGCTGTTGGATTCTGTTTGCTAGTATTTTGTTGAGGATTTTTGCATCTATGTTCATCAGTGATATTGGCCTGTAGTTTTCTTTCTTTGTGACATCCTTGCCTGGTTTTGGTATCAAGGTGATGGTGGCCTCGTAGAATGAGTTTGGGAGTGTTCCTTCCTCTGAAATTGTTTGGAAGAGTTTGAGAAGGATGGGTGTTAGCTCTTCTCTAAATGTTTGATAGAATTCGCCTGTGAAGCCATCTGGTCCTGGGCTTTTGTTTGATGGAAGATTTTTAATCACAGTTTCAATTTCAGTGCTTGTGATTGGTCTATTCATATTTTCTATTTCTTCCTGAGTCAGTCTTGGCAGGTTGTGCATTTCTAAGAATTTGTCCATTTCTTCCAGGTTGTCCATTTTATTGGCATAGAGTTGCTTGTAGTAATCTCTCATGATCTTTTGTATTTCTGCAGTGTCAGTTGTTACTTCTCCTTTTTCATTTCTAATTCTATTGATTTGAGTCTTCTCCCTTCTTTTCTTGATGAGTCTGGCTAATGGTTTGTCAATTTTGTTTATCTTCTCAAAGAACCAGCTTTTAGTTTGGTTGATCTTTGCTATCGTTTCCTTCATTTCTTTTTTATTTATTTCTGATCTGATCTTTATGATTTCTTTCCTTCTGCTAGCTTTGGGGGTTTTTTGTTCTTCTTTCTCTAATTGCTTTAGGTGCAGGGTCAGGTTGTTTACTCGAGATGTTTCCTGTTTCTTAAGGTGGGATTGTATTGCTATAAACTTCCCCCTTAGAACTGCTTTTGCTGCGTCCCATAGGTTTTGGTCGTCGTGTCTCCATTGTCATTTGTTTCTAGGTATTTTTTTATTTCCTCTTTGATTTCTTCAGTGATTACTTCATTATTAAGTATTGTATTGTTTAGCCTCCATGTATTTGTATTTTTTACAGATTTTTTTCCTGTAACTGATGTCTAGTGTCATAGCATTGTGGTCAGAAAAGATACTTGATACAATTTCAATTTTCTTAAATTTACCAAGGCTTGATTTGTGACCCAAGATATGATCTATCCTGGAGAATGTTCCATGAGCACTTGAGAAAAATGTGTATTCTGTTGTTTTTGGATGAAATGTCCTATAAATATCAACTAAGTCCATCTTGTTTAATGTATCATTTAAAGCTTGTGTTTCCTTATTTATTTTCATTTTGGACGATCTGTCCATTGGTGAAAGTGGGGTGTTAAAGTCCCCTACTATGATTGTGTTACTGTCGATTTCCCCTTTTATGGCTGTTAGTATTTGCCTTATGTATTGAGGTGCTCCTATGTTGGGTGCATAAATATTTACAATTGTTATATCTTCTTCTTGGATCGATCCCTTGATCATTATGTAGTGTCCTTCTTTGTCTCTTCTAATAGTCTTTATTTTAAAGTCTATTTTGTCTGATATAAGAATTGCTACTCCAGCTTTCTTTTGATTTCCATTTGCATGGAATATCTTTTTCCATCCCCTTACTTTCAATCTGTATGTGTCTTTAGGTCTGAAGTGGGTCTCTTGTAGACAGCATATATATGGGTCTTGTTTTTGTATCCATTCAGCCACTCTGTGTCTTTTGGTGGGAGCATTTAGTCCATTTACATTTAAGGTAATTATTGATATGTATGTTCCTATTCCCATTTCCTTAATTGCTTTGGGTTCGTTATTGTAGGTATATTCCTTCTGTTGTGTTTCTTGCCTAGAGAAGTTCCTTTAGCATTTGTTGTAAAGCTGGTTTGGTGGTGCTGAACTCTCTCAGCTTTTGCTTGTCTGTAAAGGTTTTAATTTCTCCATCAAATCTGAATGAGATCCTTGCTGGGTAGAGTAATCTTGGCTGCAGGTTTCTCTCCTTCATCACTTTAATTATGTCCTGCCACTCCCTTCTGGCTTGTAGAGTTTCTGCTGAGAGATCAGCTGTTAACCTGATGGGGATTCCCTTGTGTGTTATTTGTTGTTTTTCCCTTGCTGCTTTTAATATGATTTCTTTGTGTTTAATTTTTGACAGTTTGATTAATATGTGTCTTGGTGTATTTCTCCTTGGATTTATTCTGTATGGGACTCTCTGTGCCTCCTGGACTTGATTAACTATTTCCTTTCCCATATTGGGGAAGTTTTCAACTATAATCTCTTCAAATATTTTCTCAGTCCCTTTCTTTTTCTCTTCTTCTTCTGGAACCCCTATAATTCGAATGTTGGTGCGTTTAATGTTGTCCCAGAGGTCTCTGAGACTGTCCTCTGTTCTTTTCAATCTTTTTTCTTTATTTTGCTCTGCATCAGTTATTTCCACTATTTTATCTTCCACCTCACTTATCCGTTCTTCTGCCTCAGTTATTCTGCTATTGATCCCATCTAGAGTATTTTTTATTTCATGTATTGTCTTTTTAATCGATGCTTGATTCATCTTTAGTTCTTCTAGGTCCTTGTTAACTGTTTCTTGCATTTTGTCTATTCTATTTCCAAGATTTTGGATCATCTTTACCATCATTATTCTGAATTCTTTTTCAGGTAGACTGCCTATTACCTCTTCATTTGTTAGGTCTGGTAGGTTTTTATCTTGCTCCTTCACCTGCTGTGTGTTTTTCTGTCTTCTCATTTTGCTTATGTTACTGTGTTTGGGGTCTCCTTTTTGCAGGCTGCAGATTCGTAGTTCCCGTTGTTTTTCGTGTCTGACCCCAGTGGCTAAGGTTGTTTCAGTAGGTTGTATAGACTTCCTGGTGGGGGGGTCTAATGCCTGTGTTCTGGTGGTTGAGGCTCGATCTTGTCTTTCTGGTGGACAGGTCCACGTCTGGTGGTGTGTTTTGGGGTGCCTATGGCCTTATTATGTTTTTAGGTAGCTTCTCTGCTAATGGGTGGGGTTGTGTTCCTGCCTTGCTAGTTGCTTGGCATAGGGTGACCAGCACTGTAGCTTGCTGGTCGTTGACTGAAGCTGGGTGCTGGTGTTGGGATGGAGATCTCTGGGAGATTTTCGCTGCTTGATATTATGTGGAGCTGGGAGGTCTCTTGTGGACCCGTGTCCTCAAGTTGGCTCTCCCACTTCAGAGGCACAGCACTGGCTCCTGGCTGCAGCACCAAGAGCCTTTCATCCACCCAGCTCAGAATAACAGGGAGAAAAAGCAGAAAGAAAGAATTAGTAGAAGAGAGAAAGAGAGAGGGAAAGAAAGGAAGAAGGGAAGAAAGGAAGGAAGGAAGGAAGAAAGAAAGAAAGGAGAGAGGGAGTGAGGAAGGATGGAAAGAAAGAAGGAAAGAAAGGAGGGAGGGAGGGGGCAATGAAAGCAAAAGGAAGAGTGAATGGAAGAAGGGAGGGAGGGAGGGAGGAAGGGAAGAAAGAAAGAAAGACAGGAGGGAGGGAGGGAGGAAGGAAAGAAAAAGAAAGTGGAAAGAAGAAGGGTGGGAGGGAGGGAGGAAAGAAAAAGAAAGAAGGAAAGGAAGAGCGGAGGGAGGGAGGGAGGAAGGGAAGGTAGGAAAAAAAGAAAGAGCAGGTAAAGTAAAATAGAATAAAGTATGAAATATAGTAGCGTTATTAAAATTAGAAAGTAATTATTGAAAAAAAAAAAAAAAAAAAAAACGGACCGATAGAACCCTGGGACATATGGTGGAAGCAAAGCTATACAGAGAGAATCTTACACAGAAGATTACACATACACATTCACAAAAAGAGAGCAGGGGGAAAAATCAAAAATCTTGCTCTCCAAGCCCACCTCCTCAATTTGGGATAATTCGTTGTAAAAAGAGGAAAAAGGCAAGAAGTCTGAAATCTTGCTCTCTAAGTCCACCTCCTTACTTTGGAATAATTCGTTGTAAAAAGAGGAAAAGGGGGGAAAGTCTTAAATCTTGTCCTCAAAGTCCACTTCCTCAATTTGGGATGATTCGCTGTCCATTCATGCACTCCACAGACGCAGGGCACATCAAATGGACCGTGGAGCTTTAATCCGCTGCCTCCGAGGCTGCACAGAGAGATTTCCCTGACTCTGCTCTCACAGCTCCCGGGTCTCAGCCTTGGACCTGGCCCCGCCTCTGTGCGTAGGTCGCCGGAGGGCGTCCGTTCTTCGCTCAGACAGGACGGGTTTAAAGGAGCCGCTGATTCGGGGGCTCTGGCTCACTCATGCAGAGGGGAGGGAGGGGCGCGCAGTGTGGGGCGGGCCTGCGGCGGCAGAGGCCAGCGTGACGTTGCAGCAGCCCGTGGCGCTCCGTGCGCTTTCCCGGGAAAGCCGTCCCCGGGTCTCGGGACCCCGGCAGTGGCGGGGTGCACAGGTCCCCCGGAAGGCGGGGCGGACAGTGACCCGCGCTCGCACACAGGCCCCGCGGCTGCGGCGGCGGCGGCGGGCGGCGGCAGGCGGCGGCGGTGGCGGGCGGCGGGGGGCGGCGGCGGCAGCGGGCCTCGGCGGCGGCGGCGGCGGGCGGCGGCAGGCGGCGGCGGTGGCGGGCTAGTAATTACTTTTTAAAGATTTCTCATTTATCCCATTTATTGTATATGGACATAAATACAAGTTTTCTGTAATAGTCACAAGCTGTCATTTACACATTGGTCTATCTCTATTTTCTATTTTCAGACAGACTTAAATCTCCTGAAAGTAGTATCCAGGCAAAGGGGTTTCTTACTTCTTTTTGCCTTCTCTGAAAATGGTTGTCTTGATATACCCAGTCGGGTGTAATTCAGCCAATGTGGGTACTTACATAAAAATAACTAGAATAGTTCTTAAACTGCCGGTGTTGCCATGATGAAAAAATTTATTGAGAAACACTGAACCCACATTATGGCATAAGAACTAAATATATTTTACCATAAAACTCTCTTAAGCGTGCATATCCTGATAATAAATGTATTTAAAATATTTATTACATGCCAGATAAATTTTTGAGTGCTTTATACAGATTATCTCTTTTAATCATTTGGTATGTGCAATAAAATCTTGGGAGAATATAGTGATGCTCCACTTCTGTAACCAATTTTCAATGTCTGTTCTGCAAGGACTTAGAAAATTTAGCCAGCATATTAAAAAAAGATAACTAGCTTTTTTTCCTTTGGTTTCAATTATATATACTTGAGGATTTCTCATTATGTCACAATATGACTTCTCTTCCAGAATCACTTATTTTTTTTCATGACCATTTATTATATCAACTACTTGAGATACATTATCTTGCAACAATATTGTGAGTTAGACACTGTTACCTAATTTTATGTGTAAAAAACCCGAGGGTCTGAGTGTTTAAATATGCAGTGGAGCTGGGCTTTAGATGTGAGTTCTGTCTGATTCAATGGCCTTTGTTCTTAGGCCTGCTACGAAGGCCTGCTGTAGGATCTAATGTCGTAATGTTAAGTAATTAGCTCAGACCAGAAAATCTGACTGCTTTTTCAAATAATGAGAATTAATGTTAAAAGATCACAATATTATGGCATAAAACCTACTGTTACTTATATGTGAGAGAATAATCAATATGTTAGATTAATAGATTTTATTACTTATTAATATGTGAGATTATTGAATTTTTTACAAGGCATCCATCATGGTCACTATCACTAGTGGCTGACTTTAAAAGATACACAGTCCAGGTATTTAAGAAACACAGAATACTATTTTATTCTGGTCAGTTGTACAGAAATGGCTGTGAATCTTGATGATCCTTATATCTTTCAGACATAGGTATAAGCAAAAGCCTGCAATATGTCTTTTTTTTTTTTCTTCCTATTTCTTGGCCATGCTGTGAGGCATGTGGGATCTTACTTCCCCCACCAGGGATCAAACCCGTGCCCCTTGCAGTGGAAGCGTGCTGTCTTAACCACTGGACCGCCAGGGAAATCCTTTGTCTTTTCTTTTGGATTGTATTCTGGCCTTCATTTGGTTTTTCTAGGGCAGAGACACCACCCAACCGGGTGATGCCTACAGACTCAGCTTACTTCATTTAACATATAAGAGAAAAAAAAAAGAAGCAAAAAAATGTACACGGTGACCCACTTATTGCTTTAATTTTTTTCTTTCATTAATAAAACGACGCCTCGCTCTCCTTAATGACATAATTTTTTTCTTGACTCACACTATGTTTTCCCCTAAGTGAGGCAGGAGAGGCTTAAGGTTTCCAAAGAGGCCAAAGTTTGGATATATGCTTCTTCCCCTCAAATAGAGTGGAGAGAGGAAGCAGATACACACATGTCCACAAATTTTTCTCTAGGATAACACAGACCTATCTTCATTTGGAAGATGATTATATTCGTTTAACATTTTTTAATTTCATGATATGAAAAACTACAAGTTTTATTTCTAACTTGAATTTATTAATGTGAGATGAATTATGAGAATATGTTTTTCAAACACTCTCTTAAGCATGCATATCCTGACAATAAATATATTTTAAATATTTACTATAATACTAAGAATAATACTTATTATTATTGATTTAATATAATATGTATATGTACACATTTATGTATTCACTGAAGAAAATCCAGTTAGAAAATAAATTTGTCTATGTAAATTGTATACCTGTAGTTCTTTAAAATATATATAAAAACAATTACTTCAAAGTACTCAGTTTTAATACCATATTCTGTGCTTTTTATGGTGAAATATTAACCACTGCTGGAGTTTATATTTTTCTTTGATAATGTTACCTTTCCTCTAAACCCACTGAAATATCACATTTATTTATATGGCTGATATTGAGTAATAAACCTAAAAGTAATATACTTTTCCTTTTAGAAGAGGATATAAACTATGTTTACTTGTGTGAAAAGGAAAGGCAGAGCTTGTATTATTACATTATATTATTATGCTCTCCATGTTACTTTAGACCTAGGTGGGGTGGGAATTAGCGTTTCTGGGGTCAGAAAATGAGATCCAACGTGGGATAAGGGTGCACTGCTAAGAATATGAATGAAATACTGCTTTCTCTTCAGAATGATCTGAGGAAAATGAGCTGGTATCAGAACCACTGAAATGTATCTGGGACGAATATGGGCATCTGCCCCAAAGATGAACTCTGTTACCTTTCTGAGCTTGCATTCAGACCCACAGTATACATCATTCACTAAGTACACATGTTATAAGTATAGCATGTACTGGGCAGCTTAACGGTGGACATCCCAATTATTAAAAAAACGCTGCTATTTGAAGTTAATGAATCAAGATTTATTTTAAACAATTTCAATTTTGCTTAAAGTCTTTAAAGGTACACTATATATTCTATGTACATATTTTTAAAGAAAAGCTATACTTTCACTTAGATAAATACATATTTTAATAGAAATCTAACGGGTACAGATTTCTGTGGAATTCATTTTTCCTAGCAGACCAGAAGAAGAAAAGGTGATTTTATTTCAAAAATGTTTCAATGAAATGAAAAATGGAACTAGAAACTGTTATGCTACCACAACTGTAACAGAAGCAGGGTGAATAATTTCCTGTGCATTATTCAGCCTCGGTTCCACGGGGCACAGCAGTCATCAATTCAAAACAGGAAATAACCGAAGATTGCAAAAAGGGCTGAAAACTGTAAGAAGTCAGATAGGCAGGTAGAATTTAATTATCCAAATTAGAACTTAACCAGAACACCAAGGTAAGGCTCTGCAGGTTGGGGAAAGCATTGCTATGCGAATGAGTTCCTCTGATGTTATCAAGAAATCCTTCAACCACTGCTCATTTCATAAAGCCTGGTTAACACTGAAACCCACCAACAGAAATCAAATATCATACCAACCTCGTGATGGTCTTCTTCATTAAAATAGCCCTTGAACACTGAATGTCACTTTTTTCATGAATAATTTCTTTTGACAAAATAAGATGTAGAAATTACATAAAAATATACCCTTAATAAACATGGAGACGGCATGTTTGTATACTTAATATATTTCACTCTTTAATGATATGTACATAGTTTTTATTCCTTCACACAGACAATGAAAGGAAAAATTGCAATGCCCTCCCTGACATGCAGTCTTCATGGCAATAATCCTCTAATATCATGCTATATTAGTGTTGGGGTGAGGCAAAAATGCACTGTTCAGTTTTTGTACCCCTTAGCATTAAGTATATAAAATTATGCCATTTTCAATATGAACTCATTGAATGCAAATCAATGTTGCTGCTAGGAAAACATAAGAGAATAGTTATGTACGCCTGGATCATAGAAATTATAAGCTGAATCTCAATAAAGTTAAACCTGAAAGTTAAGTGAGTCTACAGAGGAATAGGGCATTGAAATGATAACAGTTTTTACCTCCCCAATAATCTAAGTACTAAATGAAAATTGCAAGATTAAATTGTACTGTATTCCCTATATTTGCCTTCATATATTCTACATATGAATAACAACACATATAGGGACAAAATACACACATACACACACTCAGGCTCACACATACACACATAGGTTCACCCACTCATTATAAACTATGAGCTGAAATTCACCCCACTTTAAATTACAATATAGTTTGTAATTTCCAGAGAAGAAAAGTAAGCTGAGTGAGTTTTTCTGCCTGGATATTTGACTGAGGTCTGTATTCTTTAAGTGACTTGATTGCGACCCATTTAGTTGCTATATCTATTCCATCCATTGTCACTTCACTTTTCAGCACACACACACACACACACACACACAGACACGTCAATGTACATGCAATTGTCACTTCATTTTTCAGCACACACACACACACACACACACACGTCAATGTACAGGCACTGTACATAAATAACTCCTTTTTACGATAGAGTTATAAGTCATATTTGACCTGCCACACATGCCTTAATATCCCATTATTCTAAAGTTTATAGGACAAATTACTGTTCATGAAAGCAGCCATTATTACACATTTCAACAATATTAAACAAGTGAGAATGAAAACAATTAAATTATATTCACAAAATCAACTCAAGGCAGTAGCACGGGCTATGTACTAAAACATAGTGTCATTCCTGAAAATTTTAGAGATTTCAGGTAAATGCATGGACATACCAAGGGTAGGAGAAGTGCAGTATGCCAAGCAATACATGACAACACGTTTTTTGGTGGCATCTAAATAAGAAGTCTCGTAGACTCCAATAATAAGTAACCTGGTAATGTACTACTACTCTCTGTGCATGAGTATAACGTTTAAGGAATCCTTTGATAACTTATTAGATTACTAGCATTTGAATGGAAGCTGATAATTGCTGACAATACTACTACTAAAAAAAAAAAGTATGGTTCAACAAGAGGGCCAAATTGTCTTGGGAATGTTTCCTACCCCTTTACTGCTCAGCTCATTTCTAAAGCCCTCTAGATCTTGGTTCACATATCCTATGTGGAAATTTGTGTCAGGAGAGCCAAAGCATATATTCAGGAAAATTATTTCATACTTGAACAAGTCAAAGAGAGAAGAAACAAATCTGTTCAAGTCTTCACCTTATCCAATATCTCTGAGCATGAGACTACTACAGGAATAACTGGGATTGAGGATTTATTCCATTCTATCCAATCAACTGGAAGCCTTTAGATTCCCATGTGGCTATTTTGAAGCACTGCTAGATGGAGAGATGGGATGTATTGATCATTTTCAACCCAGTTTGTGTTTATAAACTATTAATATCAATATGTTAGGTCTACCCAGTTGAGTCACACATCAACTAGAGAATTCATTCCTGTTTTTTTGTAGAAGATGACGATGAGAACAAAAATGGAACCAGAAATTTGTCTTTAGTAGAGATTCTTTCATATCAAAAAGGAAAAGTGGGGAAAATATTACTCCTTATATTCTCCTTTGTTTTCTTCTCTGTTGCTATGAGAGCTAACCATTAAAGCCAAATTGTGATCAGGATTGTGTCTACTGATGTCTAAGTTCTTTAAGCCATTTGCCTAATACCACCCACTTCTCCTCTATCTATTTTCCTGCTATTGCTGGTTAGCAAAGTATTATTTGACACAAAAAGGCTTCAGAAAGGGCCCAACTGGTATGCTAGTATAAATAATTTCAAAGTTACACAGTGCCTAAGGCTGAAATTTTACCTTTTTTTCCCTTTACAAATTATCACCAGTGATGATATTCACTATATCTCATATGATTCTCAGTTCAATTAAATGACAATATTAAGAGATTCCATTGATATAAGAGAAGCAACATGGAGATGCTCTGTAAAATCTCTCATTAATACTCTAACATCTGAGGTAAATTTGGAAGAGTATATCATAAAGAAAAAGGTATGTGTCTGAAAATTTAGAGAAAACAGATGCCGAAATATGTGGAAAATAAACAACTGTATATATTTGAGGGCCATAAAGAGACCTTCCAGAAGCTAGAAGGAAGGATGTTGATAACAGTTTAGAAGCAAGGGACATTGAAGCCAATTAGGCATGGCTAAATGAGGTCAGATATGACTGTTACAGAATAAAAGGCCGTGAATTTTACCACAAAGAAAAGCCACTGAATTTTGCTAAAAGGAGTGACCATATTTTTGCCAGCAGAATTAAATGTTATCAAGGTGAGTTACTCCATCCTCAGGATAAAGCAGTGCTATAGAACTAGTTAAGACATATACTATAATAGTAGACAAGCTTGATTATAATAGCAGACAAGCTTGATTAGCAGGACAAATCAAGGGTCCTGATTCATACTTCATGATTGAAACAAAGAAGCAAAATTAGGGATACCTGACCTCTTAGCCATTGCTAGGACAGCCAGTGTACAGTCCAAGGAATGATTGGCCATTAGAATCCTTGGGATTTCATTATTAATACCAGAAAATCAATTAGCATGAATAAAGTAATAAAAATTGAATAGATCACATCAAATAGACAAACATATCCAGTTTCCAGAGGCTAATTTTAATATGAGTCAGAGGAAGAAGACAGTTGATTGGGTTTGTGGGATCCTTTTACCATAATAGCCACTGAAATCCTAACAGACATAAACATGGATCCAATCAGCCAATATAACCAACTGATCGAGCTCACTATTCAAGACACGTATGGCAGGTTTATTAAATGTTTGAGAATCCAAGAGAGATTTAGATGTCTGAGCCCAAGAGAACTTACACTGTGGTTTGGCTCCCATATAGATGGACCTGCTAGGAGGACCCCTACCAAACTGCAAATTGTGGATTACACCCAATACAGCAGTGACAGATGTAAAAAGAGAGCTCAGTTTTGTCAGAACAAGAATGTATATGCCCTATATATGAGACTGTGATATTCCAGTCTGGACTGTTTGAAACATAAATGTGATTTGGAGGCTTAAAATGATTTTTGAGAGTTAAATGTCGAGATGTCAATTGCTCCTGTGGTGACCCAGAGATCTTACCAAAGGTGGGGTCTTGGGCACAATTTTTTGTACTCCTGATATGACTACTGCATGCATTATCATTTCAACTCAGAGATGTCAGTACAGACTGCATTCAAGTAAGCAGGGAGCCAAAGGCACATATATACAATTGAATATTACTCAGCCATAAAAAGAAATGAAATTGAGTTATTTGTAGTGAGGTGGATGGACCTAGAGTCTGTCATACAGAGTGAAGTAAGTCAGAAAGAGAAAAACAAATACCATGTGCTAACACATATATATGGAATCTAAAAAAATGGTTCTGAAGAACCTAGGGGCAGGACAGGAATAAAGATGCAGATGTAGAGAATGGATTTGAGGACACAGGGAGGGGGAAGGGTAAGCTGGGACGAAGTGAGAGAGTGGCATGGACATATATACACTACCAAACGTAAAGCCGCTAGCTAGTGGGAAGCAGCCGCATAGCACAGGGAGATCAGCTCGGTGCTTTGTGACCACCTAGAGGGGTGGGATAGGGAGGGTGGGAGGCAGACGCAACAGGGAAGAGATATGGGGATATATGTATATGTATAGCTGATTCACTTTGCTATAAAGCAGAAACTAACATACCATTGTAAAGCAATTATATTCCAATAAAGATGTTAAAAAAAACAAAAAGACTGCATGAAGTGAAAGTACTTCAGCTTGTTGATAACCTCCTGTTAATGTCCATATCAGAGAATGAAAATCAGAAATTAGTCCAGATATATTTTCAGGACTTTAAACAAGAGGAAGAGAGCTTGATTTATTCAGATTATAACATCATATTGAAAGTCTAACTTTCTCCAACAGGTCATATTCATGTGGTCATAGCTTAGGTCAGGAAACTTCAAGATTCTAGTATCATTCCTGGTGTCTTAACTGGCTAGAATTATCACTCTTGGTGTTTAAACCAGCTCAATACTTACCTTATCTTGTTCACAGCAATTACTAAGGCTAGTTTGAGAATAATTAGCTGAAAGGGAACATATTATATAGTCCAAACAAAGTTTCAGTTTTTCATAATGAAGGAGAACCTTCTGATCTCTATTTGGTGAAAACTCTTCTTTAAAAACTTGTAGTTGATTTACAATAGTATATTAGTTTCAGGTTACAACATAGTGATTCAATATTTTTATAAACTCTCCTCCATTTAAAGTTACTATAAAATATTGACTGCATTCCCTGTGTTGCACAATACATCCTTGTATCTTATTTGTTTTATACACAATAATTTGTATCTCTTAATCCCATACCCTACCTTGCCCCTCCCCCAGTAATTTGTTCTCTATATCTGTGAGCCTGTTTCTGTTTTGTTATACATATTTGCTTGTTTTATTTTTTAGAATCCTCATATAGGTGATGACATACAGTATTTGCCTTTCTCTGACTTATTTCACTAAGCATAATAGCCCACAACTGGCCTGAGGCAGATGCCTTGTAAGAATTCAGCAACGTGGACATGAAGGGTGGGTGGTGTGGAAAACTGTGAGCTCCTTATTACTGGAGATAACTAGAATTCTTGGGAAGAAGACAGAATATTTAAAAGCAGCTACACCATTAAATGCTCTGATTATTTTTGGAAGAGCAGATCTCATAAGCACAAGTCATTTTCAATGGTTTTGCACATGGTTTCTATATTTGGCACTCCAGAGCTTTCTCTAAGACTGTGAGTTAGAAACCTGAGCAGGAAGGCTAATTATTCAAGGCATGCTGCATGAATGAGTTCTTATCCCAGCAAGGACATCTCATTCCTTTATCAAGCGGAAAACCAAACTAGTTTTAGAAGCAGATGTCATATGGTATACTGAGAGTACCTATTTAATAGAAGTATAAGATTTTCCAAAATCCAGTTAAAAATAAGTATGAAAAAAATCCAATTTCTGTCAATTCAGATTTATGAGACTGCAGGGAACTCTAGGTTGCTGCTTTCCTCTTGCAACCCAGAGCTGCCAATTTACAAATGCCTCAGAGAGGAGAATCCAGCTGGGAAGGGCTGGCTTTTCCCACCAGGCTTTCCTCTTTCCAGAATCTTTCCCCATTGGATCCATGATGCCTTGACTGCTTTTCCCTAACTGCCAGTAGCCAGCTTTGTTTGCTTATTGTCTTAATTTAATCCAGACTTTAAAGATTTTTTCTGTGGGAGAGTTAATCTAATACAAACTACTCCATTATGAAACAATACAGAATTGGAATTCTTAGTGCAATCTCACTTGAAACTCTTTTTTATAAGGAAAAGTGAGCATTTTTTCATATATTTATGTAGCCTTTACATTTACTTTTCTTTCAACTGTGTGTTCATATCAATTGACTATTTTCTGCTTGGTTGTTTATTTTTTCTTTATTGACTTTCAGAAACTTTAGGTATTGAGAAATCAAGGCTTTTTCCTGAAGCATGAGCTGCAAATTTGTTTTTTGTTTTTGCCCATTTTTCATTTATTATTTTGTCTTTTTTTTTTTTTTTTTTTTGCGGTACGCGGGCCTCTCACTGCCGTGGTCTCTCCCGTTGCGGAGCACAGGCTCCGGATGCGCAGGCTCAGCGGCCACGGCTCACGGACCCAGCCGCTCCACGGCATGTGGGATCCTCCCAGACCGGGGCACGAACCCGCGTCCCCTGCATCGGCAGGTGGACTCTCAACCACTGCGCCACCAGGGAAGCCCTATTATTTTGTCTTTTGAGTTGTGCTTTTTTCTCCATCTCTCTGACACCCCTGCGCAAAAGTGTTGGAAGTGCTTGTTTTCTGTGCTGAACCTATTTTTTTTTTTCCCTTCATGGCTCCTGGATTTTGACTGATAGCTAGAAATGTCTTCTCCAATCCAAATTAGAAAACTTCATTCTTATATTCTATAGTTTTTATGGTTTATTTTTGTTTTATGTTTTGATTGTGATTTTCTTGATTATGGTAAGAGGTATGGATACAAATAATTTTTTTCTTAATGTTTATCCTGTTGTCCCAATACCATGTTTAAATATTAAAATTTCCAACTTGTTTGCATTAATACATTTTGCTATACTAACTTCTCTAATTATTTGGGTTTGCTTGGACAATTTTTCATTCTATTCCATTTTTTAAAAATCTATGCCTGTGGCAAAAGAGCTTTTAATAAGGAAAGCTTATTTACTTATCTTTAAAAATCTGGTAGTGCTAGACCCTACCATTTCACTTATTTTAAACATTTTTATGGCTATTTCAATTTTTTAAAAAGTATTGAAGTATAGTTGATTTACAATATTGTATTAGTTTCTGGTGTACAGCAAAGTGATTCAGTTATATATATTCTTTTTCATATTCTTTTCCATTACGGTTTATTAAAGGGTATTGAATATAGTTCCCTGTGCTCTACAAGGTCCTACAACAAGTAGGACCATGTTGTTTATGACTATTTTAATTTTTTAAAATCTAAACTCTAGTGCCTATTAGTCTTCTTGAAAAGAAAATGAAAAATCAGTATTAGGATTCTATTAAATATATACATAGTAGACTGCCATGTTAACAATATTGAGTTTCCCTCCATAAATACTGGTGTGTTTTTGCATTGGTTATTTCATTTTTGTGCAGAACTTTTAAAAAATCTTACAGAATAAAATCAATAGTCATTTATAGCTTCTGAATCAGGAACCATACTTTGTAAAATTTTACTGATTGTGCTATCTCATAGATATAAAATTTTGTAGTAACATGATAGAATTTAAATTTTATTCTCTGATACATGTAATTTTTTAATATAAATGAGGAGGTAGATATTCACCTGCTTTTCAAATTACTTTTAGGTGCCCTCACATCATTTACTGAATATTTATTGACCTCCTCCATCATTCCCCACATCTCATCCTCTATCACTGAAAAGTATCAAGAAATACCCTTAAATGGCAAACATAATTCAATCAAAATAATGACTTCTCATCATTGTATCATGCCTCTCATTATGAAATATTTGTACCTTTATTCCTTTTAATCTCTTCTGATTCACTATTAAAAATACACAGAGGGCTCCCCTGGTGGCGCAGTGGTTGATAGTCTGCCTGCCGATGCAGGGGACACGGGTACGTGCCCCGGTCCAGGAAGATCCCACATGCCGCGGAGCGGCTGGGCCCGTGAACCATGGCCACTGAGCCTGCACGTCCGGAGCCTGTGCATCCGGAGCCTGCGCGTCCGGAGCTTGTGCTCCGCAACGGGAGAGACCACAACAGTGAGAGGCCCGCCTACCGCAAAAAAAAAAAAAAAAAAAAAAAAAGACACAGAGACATTTAGAAGACAAGCTAAAGACTGGGAGAAAATATTTGCAAAAGATATATTTGATAAAGGACTGTTATCCCAGATATACTGGAAGACAGTTTGGCGGTTTCTTATAAAACTAGAAATAGTCTTACCATATGGTTGAGCAAACATTCTACTTAGTATAGACTTAAAAGTATGTCCACACAAAGACCTGCTCACTGATGTTTATAGCAGCTTCATTCATAATTGCCACAAGTTAGAAGCAACCAAGATGCCCATCAGTTTTTGAATAAATAAATAAACTGTAGTAATCAAAAAAATACAAAAATCAGAGGTTGCCAGAGGTTACCAGGGAAGGATGGTTAGAGTGCAGATTTTTAGGTTAGTGACTCTATTCTATCTGATACTAAAATGGTGGACACATGTTGTTATACATTTGTTCAAACACACAGAATGTACAACACCAAGAGTAAACCCTAATGTAGAGTATGGTCTCTGAGTAAGAGTAATGATGCATCAATACAGGTTCATCCACTGTAACAAATGTACCACTCCTGTATGGGCTGTTGATATGAGGGACCCTGTGTGTGTGTGGTGGCAGGGGGTACATGGGAACTCTCTGTACTTTCTGCTCAATTTTTCTGTGAACCTAAAACAGTTCTAAAAAATAAATTCTATTTAAAAACACATACACACACACACACATACTGACGGTAATACAAAGTCAATATACAAAATCTATCATGTTTCTGCATACTAGCAATGAAAAATTAGACATTTTTAGAAAGCGGTAACATTTATAATATAGCCAAATACATGGAATGCCGAGAATGAAATAGTTATTGATAAAATAAATAAATGTTATGATGGTAGGAGACAGGTTTCTCATAATTAAAAAATAAAATTACTGTACAAATATGGACAGCTAAACTTACTACAGTGAACAATGTGGTATTGGATTGATATTGGGTATAATGATATGTCTATGCTTATAAGTGTATTTGTGAGTTGTGTGTGCACACATATATCTATATCTAAATACATAAAACATATACATGTACATAGATATGTTCCCAACCTCTGTCCTCTGAGATGATCTGATACACCTAATGAGCAAGGTAGGGGGAAGAGGTGCAGAGATGAGAAGTAGTTATATACAAGTAGATTGATAGAATAAGTTAATATGTGACTATAATGGAAGCTAGAGTTAGAAAAGAGATTTTGTCTTTCTGGCTTTAGTTTGTTCTCTCAGCAGTTTTGTGAAGAATCACTGTCATACCAGTGTTTGACTTCATTGTCTTCCTGTCACATAGATTTGATGTTGACAAGCCTCTGTACTTGGAATTGGTCAGATCCAAGGATGCATTATTAGGTCATAGGCCTAAGGGCTAGTATTTCCTCTGTGCAAACAAATATTGCCAATAGTCAAAGTTCACATTTAATAATTACTTTTTCTTTTGATCCTAAAGTTCTAATGCATGGCTTTATGTGACTCCTAGCCTCTTTTCTGCCACCGAGTATATAACTGATATGGAGCCTAAGGACTCTTACATCTGGAAAATTTGCTTCACACCAAAGACTGGTCTGATAATTGAGGCTCTGCTTTCTGTTGACAAAGTAACCATTCCTTTGTCTTCATCTCTTCATTTTTCTTATTATTAGAGTCCTGTGTTTGCCTCCCAATGAGATCTCCTTTTTCAAACTATATACTCCAGTATTCTTCAACAGAGGCAACACGTAGAAAAGATACTACCATTTCTAACAAGAAAACGTGGAATTAAATGCCAACTCTAGAGTTTATCTGTTGAAGGAAGATGATAACAAAACTGTGCTTGCCCTATTTAAGTCACTGTATTTTTACTTGCTGCAAGGGAACATTACAAACATATGTAAAAGTACATTGTGAAATCCAAAACTTTAAGTTAATATTATTTAGGACATTAAGACATCGTAATTTATAAATGTGTGCCCTAGTTAATTCATCATAACATGCTTTGCTAAATATTAGAATCAGTTTTTCTTTCAGTTAAGGTACGCAAAAGTTTAAAGGTCAATTAGGCTTTTAATATGTAAAGTATTTATTGTGTAAATATAAGATATTCTGTGAATGATAATACTTCTCGTGTCAAGTTACAGAAAGATTCATTATTTTTCTGATCTCTTTACTCAGTATTCTGGGCAAAAATGCATGGGCATCTAATGAGCTGAGTTAATTTTTCCCTGAATGCAAATTTAGGTATTTTATAATAACTCTCTGGTTCAAATAGTTTTTTAAAAAGGCAAAGCTATTGAACTATTACCATAGTATATACAAAGAATAAATATTAGAGACAAAAACACCTTGAACATCTAAATGTGCTATTTCCTGCATGGTGTAGACACAGTCCTTTAAGCTCTCTGAGCTTTATCTTCTCATCTGTCTTCTTTAGAGGTAAGTTATCAGATTCAAATGACATTTTTAAATTTGAAATGGCTATGTTGTGACAAGACCAAATTGTTATATAAACATGTAATATAGTATAAAATCAAATATGTTGGTAGAAGTTAGGGCAGCCATCTTGAAGCAAAATAGGAAGCATATGTTAAGAATGGCAGAACAAAAGTAGAAGCAGCTCTATTCCCTGATGATGGAGAGCTGTCAGATCTAGCTTGGTTTGCCCATGAAGACATTTTCAAAACAGAAAAATAAGTTTCTTATTGTTAAGTCATTGTCATTAGGTGGACAAAGCATATGAACAATTGTTTTATGAAGGACTCAGCATAATGAAATTTGCAAAACCTGCTGGCCAGACATTTTGATATAGACCCAAACATGTATATATGTGCCTAAAGATGCCCTGAAAAGATGTGGAATATTCACCAAATTATTTGATGTTACATAACTAGTACTAGATCTTCTTTCATTATATATTATACTCTTATTTTGTGTCAGCAGCTATGACAAAAGCTTAGAGGAACTAACTTGCCACTAGGAAAAAAGTATTAACAACTGTACTTGACTGTTTATCTATTCATTTTTCACTTAGAAATACTTATTGTTTACTTTATGCTGGGCACTATTCAAGCTGGTATGGATGTATAGGTAAAGAAGACAGATTCTGTATCCTCATGACATTTAAATACTATTAGGAAAAAAGAGTGAAATATAGGCAAGCATATGATGATTTTAAATTATCAACCTAAATATATAATGCAATGTGCCTGAAAGCGCTGTAGGAAGTTACTTTAGAATAGGTTGTTAGGAAAGAGTTCTCTATGATGATAATGGCTCACCTAGGAACTTAATGAGGAGGGATGTTTCAAATGAAAATTGGTGGGGCCAAAGATGGAGTTTTCTGGGTAAAAGAAAGAGCATAGAAAAAGCATGTTCAAAGTTTGGTATCAGAAATTCATCAAGTTAAAGATAACCCAAAAGAGTAAAATAGGTTGAACTAGTTGTATACCCAAAGAGAAAATGGAAAAGTTTCTTTTTTTTAATAAACAAGTATTTCTATATCTATAGCAAAGCTGATAGTTAAAATCGACAAAAAAATGTTGTTAGCAATATTTTCAAACAATTGCATTAACAAACAAACCTGTCTAAAATTCACTCTTAATTTTTGTTTTTGCTGAAATTGAGGAAGTAAAGCCCTTGGTTTACAAAAAATTAATTGTGGAATGACACATGTATGCGATAGACTTTAGAATTTAAACAACCACTTCCTCCTTATTGAAACAAAGTGTTTGTCTGTTACTCTAGGCACTTACTTTAAGTATGAAGTAAAATATAATATGATAAAAGTAATAATTTTGGAGTATTATGAAGGAAGAACAAACAACAGAAAAAGCCAAAATACAGGTACATAAAATAATACTTTCTCCTCATTACTTTTGTAAATCATATATATAAACAGATATTCTTAATAGTCCTGGAGCCATTAAAAAATTGAATTTCAAGTTAAAAAGGTCCCCAAAAAGATATCTCCAGATACAAATGGCTTTACTTGAAAATTCTAATAAACATTTAAGAAAATTTAACATTAGTTTTACATAACTGTTCCAGAAATAGGAGTAAACAGCACTTAATCCATTTTCTGAGGCCTTGTATTACTCTCATACCAAAACCAGACAAAAGCAGAAAAGAAAAGAAAGAAAAAAAGGAAACTACACACTAATATCTCTCAAATGAAGATTTGAAAAATCTTCAACATAATATTAACAAACTGAATATAACACTGCATAAAAAAGAACTGCACACCATGGACTTTATTTGAAAGATGCAACATGGGTTCAATATTAGCAAAAAATTAATATAATCTACCATACTAAACAGCAAAGGAAGAAAAATTAAATAATTATATCAGTTGACACAGAAAAAGTGTTTGGATGAATAGGTCAAAGATTGAAGTATTCTTCTATTTATTGCCAAGAATATTAATGGCAGTCTACTGAAAATTTACACCATCTAAATTGGTGTGTCTCAAAAATTAAGTTATGTGTGATACCCTTTAAAAGGTACATAAAATTTTGTGGAGTACTAGTTTTGATATAAATTGTTTTTAGCGTTAACAATTAACAGGCATTCACTTTTTATGATCATATATAACTTTATGACCCCAAAACACTTCCAACTTAAAAAAGAATGTAAAGGCATTAAATTAATATTTACAATATAATTTATCATAACAGATTTGTTTCTTATGCTGAAATTGAATCACTGCTCACAATATATATGTAGGATGAGTAACAGCATTTTTCTTTTGAGTTTATTATTATTATAACCCTGCATGTTTTTTTATAACTTTATACTGTCAGTACTTACAAGTTTGAACTAATGTAGAATTTTCTATTATATAGGAAACCATGATGTAATTTTGCTTTCTCTCATTACAAATTATTTTATCATTAGCTTGAGAAAAAGCAGTGCATTATTATATACATCATTTCTAGATGCTAAAAATCTTATTATCTGAAAAAGATCTTTTATTTATTAATTATAGTTGAAATTTAAAAATATTTCTTTATAAATGATGAGAGTCAAAGAAAGTTTTTACAGATTATATTAGTCATTGTAGTATCTGGCACATTAATGTCAGCTAAACATTAAAAGATGAAGGTTACTTCAGGTTTCAGTTCCAACATGTTAATAGCTTGGAAGTAACCATTCCTATCCCTACAACAAGAAAATTATGAACAAACTGAAAATCAATGACTTAGCTGGATCCTCAAAGAACTGAGTTTGCATGGCTAGCAATCACCCCAAAATCTAGAAAGATGGGTGAATCCAGAGACTCACAGGCTAAATCTACATACATGGAGCAGAAACTGCAGGAGCCATACACTGGTGAAAACACTACAGTGGTAATTGTGATGAGTATAGAAACTACTGTGGACTAGAAAGAGCATTAGAAACAATGGGGGCTACAGTTTTAGGGGGGCCCTCACACACTTGTGTGTTTTACCTTCAGGAAACCCACCAGATTCCCAGGATGAGTCAGGCAAGATTCCCCAGGGGCTTTGTTATATGGAAGGGAAAGTGAAGGACTTAGATTTTTGTAAATGAATACTGTAAACTCTAAGATAGGCTCTAAAACAAACAAATGCATACATACATAGACATAGACATACATAAACATATGTATGTATAGATAGATAGATATATAAAGTACAATTGCTATGTTAAGAGAGGAAGATAAAATTGAATTTTATAAAATGCTCAACTAAAACCAGAAAAGGAAAAAAAGGGGGGGGGGAAATGAAGCAAAGAACAAGTGCAACAAATAGAAAACCACTACGAACATGGTAGATATTAATCCAACTATATAAATAACCAGTTTAAGTATGAATGCTCTAAATACATGAATTAAAAGACAGGGATTGTTAGAGTAGATTTTTTTTAAACGGCAATACCCAAATACACATTATCTAAAAGAGATACCGTTTAAGCATAAAGACACCGATAGGGTAAAAGTAAAGGTATGGAGAAAGATACAGCATAACAACATTAATTAAAGAAACATGGAGTAGCTAAATTTATTTCAGACAAAGCAGATTTCAGAACAAGGAAAATCACGAGGGATAAAGAGAAGCATTACTTAATGTTAAAGGGTTCTGCTTTCCAAGGAGAGCTAATCCTTAACACGTATACAACTAACAATAGAGAGTCAAAATACCTCTGGCAAAAACTGATAGAACTATAAAGAGAAATAGACAAATCCACTGTTATTTAGAGTTTAACATTCCTCTTTCACTTTCAGTAATTGATAGGTAATGAAACAGCCGACCTGAAGAGCATTCTCAAGCAATGTGTTCTGAGTAACATGCACAGAATACTCCTTCAAACAACAGGAGTGCACATTGTTTTCAAGCTCACATGAAGCATTCACCTAGATAGGTCACATTCTGGGTCACAAAACACATCTTTATAAATTTAAAAGAAGGAAATCATATAAAGTATGTTCTCAGACTAAAATGGAATTAAACTAATAATTAGTAATAGAAAGATATCCAGAAAATCCCCCCAAAACTGGAGGCGAAAGAACACACTTACACGTAACATATGAGTCAAAGCAGTCTCAAGAGAAATAAAAATATCCTGTTGCCCTCTCCCCATGGAATCAGGGCAGTTAGTTTCCTGGTACTGATTTGTGACAATATACAGATTATTGCCAATTAGGAAAACTCACCAGAGCCTCAGTGTCCAAAGTCTGTGTTGTGACTCCATTACATATTCATGATTGATTGTGCACATGGCTGATCTCTGTTTCAAATCTATCAGAAGTTCAAACTGCTGATGTCGCAGAGGCCCTACCCCTTGTTACATTTCTGGTATTGCTGAAACCCTGACGCCCTAACTCACACTGTTACTATCTGCCTTGGTTCAGGCAACCCTCCCTAAATAACACTGTTAATGTAGCTCAAATTCCCCAGGTAAAAAAGACCCTCCTATTCGGCATGACTTTCCAAGAGTTTAGAGATTCTTGTCCTCCCAGAGGCTGAGGATAAAGACCAGACCTTCATTTGGGGAAGGTTAAATTTGTTACTTCACAATGTTCCTCCTTTTTATTTCTGGAAGAGGTTGTATTGAATTGTTGTTAACTTTAAACTTTTGGTGGAATTCTCCAGTCAAACTATTCGGGCCCAGAGATTTCTTTCTGGGAGCTTAAAAAAAATAATAATTCAATTTTCTTAATAGGGGCTATTCAAAGTATCTATTTCATCTTGGGTGGGTTCTAGCAGTTTGTGCTTTTCAATTAATTGTTCCATCTCATCTAAGTTGGCAAATTGACGTGTGTAGAGTTTTCAATAGTATCCCTTTGTTACTTTTTTGATGACTGGAGGGTCTGTAGTAATAATCTGCTGTTTTATCCCTGATAAAGTTAATTTGTGTCTAGTCTTTCTTTTTTTAATTGATTTTCCTTATTGTTGTTCTGTTTAAATTTTATTGATTTTTGCTCTAATTTTTATTTGTTTCTTGCTTCTGATTTGCTTCTGCTTTGGGTTTAGTTTTTACTTCTTTTTCTAATTTCTTGAGAGCTTAATTTATTGATATGAGGCATTTCCTCTTTTTCTAATTTCACATTTTGTGCTATAAGTATCTTCTCAATGCTTTGGCCTTTTACCTCATATTTTTACATGTAGTTTTTGTTTATATTCAGTTAAATAAAATTTTCTGATTTCCCTTAAGATTTACTCTTTGCTCCATGAATTACTTTTATGTGTATTCTTTAGTTTCCCAGTTTTTTAAGATTTTCTTCTTATCTTTCTGTAGTTGATTTCTACTTTCTGGTCAGAGACATATTCTTTATGATTTCAATTATTCTACATTGTTGAAGTAGTTTTTATATCCTAGGATATAGTCTACCTTAGTGAATGTCCCATGGCTGCTTGAAAGAATGCATATTCTGCTGTTAATTGGTGGAGTATTCTTTAGATGTCTATTAGAACTTGCTATCCATGGTTGTAGTTCTTCTAAAATCAGTTGTTGAGAGATGGGTATTGCCATCTTCAATTATTATCGTGGATTTGCCTATTTATCCTTTCAGTTCTATCAGTTTTTGCTTCTATTTTTGCAAATTCTATTTCTTCTTCATATGTATATACATATAAAGTTTATTTTAGTAAACATTCATTGATATACCCATTTGTAATCACTTCTTAGTATTAATCTGAAGATAGAAATACTATATCATATTAAACACTCCTTTATAGACACACATTTGCTTTGAGGATTGTGATCTTCTAATTTTTACTGCAATGAAATCATTGAACATACAATGCCACATTTTAAATATGTTTGCACAAATTCCTAAAAATGCATTTGCTTTGCCAAAATGTATGTGTTTTTTATTTATCTTTCTTCTCTATGAAGACAGAATTATTAGCAAGGAAATAAAAGATGTAACATCTTATAACAACAAAGAGAGAACAACAAAGGGGGATTAGCAGTCTATGCATTTTAAAGCTAGAGTGAAAATAGGCAATTACTCAGAAAACTTATCTACCAACAAACAAAGGTAGGGAGCAACCATATGAAGTCAGTGAATATTGGAAAACATATCTAACCCAAAAGTACAATGAACAAAAAGCCACAGGACGGCAGTTGTGCTACAGGGTTAGTGATGTATCAGAGTGGTTTGAGGAGAAAACAAAGATACCAGAATACCAGATGGGATAGGTTAGAGAGAAAAAAAGTACTCACTAAAATGCATAATATAGTGGAAAGTTTGAGAAGATTTAGGTGTACGATGAATGTGAAAAGAAAAAGGTTTTGAAAACAAGTATTTTGAAACCTGGTACAAAAAAATAAGATGAGAATGGAAATTAATTACATCCACATCATAATAATTGATGCCTAACATTATTGGAAAAAAAATAATTTGCCAGGACTTACCTGGTGGTCCAGTGGTAAAGAATCCGCTTTACAATGCAGGGGACGTGGGTTCAATACCTGGTCAGGGAACTAAGATCCCACATTCCCTGGGGCAACTAAACCCGCGTGCCACAACTACTGAGCTCACGTGCCTCAAGTAGAGAGCTGAGTGTCACAAACTACAGAGCCCATGTGCTCTGGAACCCATGCACTGCAACTACAGAGCCCATGTGCACTGGAGGCTGAGCGCCACAACTAGAGAAGAGAAAACCCGCATGCCACAACTAGAGAGAAGCCTGAGCGCTGCAATGAAGAGCCCGTGTGCTGCAACAAAGATCCGACACATCCAAAAATAAATAAATTTAAAAATTAAATAAATAAATAATAAATAAATCTTTAAAAAATAATAATAATTTGCCAAAATTGTACACAGTGCTTAAAATGTGGAGTAGCATATTTACCTTTTTCTGTTTCTAAGAAAATTTTACTTGTATAGTTTTAAGTTATGTGTTTTGTTTTTCATGTCAACATTCCCATCTCTATTCTGGTAGAAAAGGCCAAGGAAGCAGCATACTTATTTCTGGAAACAGTAAAAGGTAATGATCGTATAATGGAAAAAAATATGGTGCTAACTAAATTATTGTTTCACTTGATGTGATTTTACTAGGAATGTTTGTAAAGTCTGTAAGCTTTTCCAATAAAGCCTTAGAAGTGATATCATTAATTATTTTTTATAAGTAGTTTATTGTTTTGTAAAGGGAAATCTTTTAAAAAACATGGCCAGTAGTACACCAATAACAATTATATATTTTTTTGTAATTTGGTTTAATAAGGTCAGTGAAAATAAAACCCAGAAGTTTTCCATCCAAGGAGATCATGAAGTTAACTGTCAAACTTTGAAATTTACAACTACATTTTCTAAAAAATGCATTTTTCACATACTTTTGGTCTGGCTGTGCACATGGCATATGCTTAGAAACATTTATTGAATTATTTTAAAAATACAAGATTTAAGAAAAGGAATTCTTAACTAAATCAACTAGCTTGAAACTCACACACATACTCCTTTGCTAATGTTCTGATATTTTAAGATCTTTTAATAAAAGTGCCATTTCATTTGGCTTGAGAACTGAAATGGGTTTAAATAAGAAAAGTTTTTCTTCTCTTTTTTCCTCGCCTCTGTATTTCTTTCTTTTATCTATTCTTATTTACTGTGCCCAAAGATGTCAGGGCTAATGCTATTTTCTGGGAGTTTATGATATCCATTTCTGTCAGAGAGGAAATGGGAGAAAAAAAACAACTTCAGGCAGAAAAAGCGAGAGTGTCCCATAGAAGGAAAGAAGGTCATAAAAACAGACTGAATAGGCTGAAACAAAACTTAGACTGTTGAATAATTTTACTTAGAGTTGACTCTGCATATGAACTGTCTACTTTAAAATGCCTGCCACATCACTTCATTCTGGGTTTTAGAGAAAGGGCTTTGTAGAGTTGTAAGATAACATGATGATACGATAAAATACACTGTTTAGATTAGAAATCTAACTCAGCAAATTTACCAACCATTACATATGCTTGGTCAAAGAGATTCAGAACTGCTAATAAAAGATTCCTGTAAACCTAACTGGAAACACTGCAAGTAAAATTAACACTAATTTTTAGACTTCATTAGTTTTCTATTAAATCCTACAATATTTTTAAGCCCTTCAAAATGGAAAGCATGGCAAATGGTATTTAAATGATTATGCACACTATAGGGAAAGAAGAATCTCCAATTATTTCATTATTCTATTAGGAGGAATAGAAACATAGCTATTAAATAGCATATGTTTCATTTCATTTCCAGTGTTAAAATTCAGCATTCCATACAGATTTCACCAAGAGACATAAATGTTAATCATACATCATTACTGACTGATTCTACAGATCAATATAATTAATATTTCCATACAATTATTTTAATCAATATATTGGCTCCTATAGATATACATATACACCCGTTTGAGGATTGTAAAATACAATAGGCATTTGCATTTCTATGTATCTTTCTGTAAATGTACACTAAGCAGTAAAATAACCTTGTAGTCTAACACAGTGTTTAACAATATTTTAAAATATTCGTTTTCTTATTTCAGATATTATTTTAACATTATTGCAATTTTATAATGGGTTTGAATTAAATCACATATGAATCAAAGCTGATAAACAGAGGTGGTCTCTAAAATGAAGGGAGACTGGGCCCTTCAGTAAAGGAATAGATGTAGTGTCTTCACATTTTTTCGTAGTACCCTGAACATAACTGAAGGTCACAGTATCTGGATGTAAGCATCTTGGTGTTTGTTGTGCAGAGAAAATGTATAGCTCTATATGTTCTGATGGCTTATCACTGTGCTGTTTTTCCTGATAGGGTTATACATTTTATTGCAAGTTACAAACCTAGACTATACACAAGAAAATCTCCAACAGTGTGGTTTCAGTATTTGCAATGTCAAATAATCTTGCTTCCTAATACTTGTGCCACTATCTATAGAGATTTTTTGCACTGTAAAGATGTTATCAATTGATAAAGGTAGATTGTAAGAAAAAAAAAGAACAGTTAATTGTTTCTTTGTCCATTATTCCAGTGTGGTATGAGAATCAAATTTTTAAAAAAGAAAAGATAAATTCAAGGAGAGAGTGGCACAATAGTTTCATTCACTTTTGTTTAAGAAACTCAAGAATTAATTCCCTCCCCACAAAGTAGGAAAGATCATGTGTTAGTCTTTTTTCCAAAATGTAGCTTCCCATTTAAAAACATTTCCAAATTTTCTTCATAAATACGCATGAATTCCCTCAAAATCATACTGAAAACAGAAGATGTTTTTATAACTCAGAAGTATATTAGAAGATATATGAAATATAAAGCATGATAACTGGTATTATCTTTTTCTAAAACATATATTTCTCACTGAATAAGTACATAATTTAAAAATATGATTTAAGGATGAGCCGAGTTGAAATATCAGGGATTGGATTTACTGTTCCACTTGAAGCAACTGAAAATTCTGTAAGGGATATATGAAAGAACAGTTTCCAGCTTTGAACATCAAGAAGCACAGGACAGAGATCCCTCAGTGAAAGGCCTATATGACCTAGCATTTGATATTGATGATGTTATGGATTTTGGCTATTCTAGTATATGTGCAAGGGTATCTCTTGCTTTAATTTGCATTTCCATGATGACATATGATGTAGAGTAACTTTTCATATGCTATTTGCCATCTGTATATCTTTTTTAGTGAGGTTTCTGACCTAATTTTAATGAGGTTGTTTTCTTATAGTCAAGTCTTAAGATTTCTTTGTATATTTTGCATAACAGTCCTTTATAAAATATGTCTTTCACAAATATTTTCTTCTACTCTGTGGCTTGTCTTTTCATTCTGTTGATAGTGACTTTTCCAGAGGAAAAGTTTTTAATTTTAATGAAGTCCAGCTTATTAATTCTTTCTTTCATGGACTGGTGCCTTTGGTGTTGTATCTAGAAAGTCATCAGCAAACTCAGCATCATCCAGATTGTCTACGTTATCTTCTTATCTATCTTATTCTATCTTCTAGAAGTTTTTTTGCATTTTACATTTATGTCTATATCATTATGAAATTCTCTACCTTTGTCCATAAGTCTAATTTATATTAATATATCTCATCCAGCCTACTTATTCTTTCTTTTTTCATAGCATATCTTTTTTTATCCATTACATTAAAATAAATTCATATTTAATGTGTATCTATTTCAGATCTTTTCAAATAGTTGTGTTGCTCTTTTTAATCTACTCTGATAATCTCTTCTCTTAATTAGAGTTTAAGCTCATTAATAGCTAATGTAATTATTGTACAGCTATAGTTAAGTCTAAAATGTTGCTATTCGTTTTTTGCTCACAGTTTTTTTCTCCTTTGTTCCTCTCACTGCCTTTTTTCTCACTGTCTTTTTAAAGAATACACAACATTACACATAAAAACACTTACATACACATATAGAAATTTACTTAGGATTCCATTTTAATCTAGTGGTCTCTTTAAAACTTTTTATTGGGGTATAATTTATTTACAATGTTGTGTTAGTTTCAGGTGTATGGCAAAGTGAATCTGTTACAGAAATACATATATCTACTCTTTTATAGATTCTTTTCCCATATAGGCCATTAAAGAGCATTGCATAGAGTTCCCTGTACTAAATAATAGGTCCTTATTAGTTATGTATTTTATAAAAGTAGTGTGTATATGTCAATCCCAATCTTCCAATTTATCCCTACCCTCCTTACCTCAGTGTAACATAAGTTCATTTTCTACATCTGTAACTCTACTTCCGTTTTGTAGATAAGTTCATTTGTAGCCTTTTTTAGAGTCCACATATAAGCAATATCATACGATATTTGTCTTTCTCTGTCTGACTTACTTCACTCACTATGAGAATCTCTAGGTCCATCCACGTTGCTGCAAAAAGCACGTGAAAAGATGCTCAACATCACTAATTATTAGAGAAAGGCAAATCAAAACTACAATGAGGTATCACCTCACACTGGTCAGAGTGGCCATCATCGAAAAGTACAAATAATAAATGCTGGAGAGGGTGTGGAGAAAAGGGAACCCTCCTACACTGTGGGGGGAATGCAAACTGGTACAGCCACTATGGAGAACGGTAAGGAAGTTTCTTAAAAAACTAAAAATACAGCTACCATATGATCCAGCAATCCCACTCCTGGGCATATATCCAGAGAAAACCATAATTTGAAAAGATACAGGCACCCCAATGTTCACTGCAGCACTATTCACAACAGCCAGGACATGGAAGCAACCTAAATGTCCATCAGTAGAGGAGTGGATAAAGAAGATGTGGTACATATCTACAATGGAATACTTTCAGCCATAATCTAATGGTCTTTTACATTTTTTTCTATTTATTTTATGAATTATAATACAAAATCCTATATTTTTATATTTTTAAGTAAAATGTAAATAAAATGTAAGAGCTTTGCAACTATATAATTTTACTACTCTTCTCCCCTATCCTTATGCTAGTTGCCATATGTATTGCATCTACATAAGTTATAAACCCCACAATACAATGTAATAGATTTTCCTTTAAATGGTCGTATGTATATTAAGGGAATTAAAATGAAATACAGTTTTATACTTAACCACATATTTATGATATCTTTTCCTTTTCATTTACCCTTAAATCTTTGAGTTTCTATATCGTATCACTCAGTTACATTCAGAAGAACTTATTTTAACAGTCCTGAGAAATTCACTAGATTATTATTTACAGAAGACCTCATAGCTTGGTAAAGACTACAGCTGCGTCTAACTGCCTTGATCACAAGTTTCTGAATTCCAAACTATCCTTCATTTATACATAATTTCTCACTGATCTGGATCAGTAGAGTTAATATACTTTAAATACAGTATTTAAATCTCTTAAGGACCAATGCATGTGAGGAGTATACAGACACAAAATTAGATGTGCATGTGCAAGGATTGACTTTTAAGATATTTCATTAAATACATATGTCTACTAAATATGTTAACCATTTTTTTCATAACTTATTTTTTCCCAGTAATGGTAATAAGATAGCACAATACCTATTGTTTTATTCCTTTCTTCATAATTTAGACATCATGTAACTCAAATGAACTGGCAGGAAAAGTTGATGACTTCTTTTTTGCCCCTCCACTCTTTTTTGCTAACCTTCAGTTCTACTTATGACATTACTCTTTAAATCAATTTGTGTAAAGGGAGAGTTAGGGCTAAAGGCAGAGACAAGATGTATCTTATTTAACATTTCAAAAGCAAGACAATAAATTCCTATACCTGAGAACTACAAAAAGAACTTCAACTCAAGAAGGATAATGAAAAGATTCTTCAAAGTAGTCACATAAAGAGCCATAGAAATATAGAAAATATATTAAAGCAAACCCAACCTCAAAGTTGGAGAAATGCAATTCGGAGACTAAAATAACATACCACTAGATCTGCCTTAGAGAAAAAAAATTTACATTACAAAAGTATATTACTTAAATGCGTAGATAGTTATTTAAACAATTTTGTGTACCGTTTAAATTTCTGAATATTAATGACTTTTATGGGCTCAAAATGGCCTAATATTGGAAGTGATATAAAAAATAATCTGTAAGATGAATACTGTGAGTCTCAGGGTTGATTTACTAACTTAATATTTAAAGTATTATGACTGACCCAACAGATTTAACATATAACACACAAAAAAGAAAGAGAATTATTCGTGACAAATCTATATGTAAATAGAGATTTTTTTTCCTCTAAGCAAGAATGAAATTCACTGATGTTAAAACTCTACTATTGTAATAAATGAGTGAAATTCATTTCTTTGATAACCCAGGAGAAAAAAAGAACTGTAAACAATTTCTATGCTACTAAATTAAAACTCCTTTGAAAAGATCCCAAACCACACTCAATGTTGTCATCTTTAATCTTGTGTAGTGTTCAGAAGCTAAAACAATTCTTATAACATGACATACATTTTTATTTTGTGAATATGTACAGGTATTTCAGTTTTATTGTGTGGTCAAATTGTATCTAATACAGGAAGATAATTTTTAAAAATCTTCTTTATATTAGTGTTGCAAACTTTAATTTACCACTGTATAAGTTAAGATGTGGCACATATATACAATGGAATATTACTCAGCCATAAAAAGAAATGAAATTGAGTTATCTGTAGTGAGGTGGATGGACCTAGAGTCTGTCATACAGAGTGAAGTCAGAAAGAGAAAAACAAATACTGTATGCTAACACATATATATGAAATCTAAAAAAAAAAAAAGAAAATGGTTCTGACGAACCTAGGGGCAGGACAGGAATAAAGATGCAGACGTAGAGAATGGACTTGAGGACACGGGGAGGGGGAAGGGTAAGCTGGGATGAAGTGAGAGAGTGGCATGGACATATATACACTACCAAACATAAAATAGATAGCTAGTGGGAAGCAGCCACATAGCACAGGGAGATCAGCTCGGTGCTTTGTGACCACCTAGAGGGGTGGGATAGGGAGGGTGGGAGGGAGACACAAGAGGGAGGAGATATGGGGATATATGTATATGTATAGCTGATTCACTTTGCTATAAAGCAGAAACTACACACCATTGTAAAGCAACTATACTCTAATAAAGATGTTAAAAAAAAATTGAAAACTTACCCTTCTTCAACATCCCCTATTTCGAGCCTCTGATGCATTTTTTCCATTGCACAAAAATAACCTAGTATACGATTATTTCCTCTATTATCTCAGAAAAACTTGGGTTTCATTAGCAGATGAAGCTTATCTATTCTCTTAGCTTCTGTATTCCCCAACATTGGTACAGAGCAAGTACTCAATTAATATGTGACAAATTATTCCATGTTTCACCATTTATACACCAGTCCTAGTCTAAATTCCATTTTTCTCTCCTTAACTGTGGGAGTAGCCTCTTAACTGAGATTCCTATATCCAACCTTACCTGCCTTGCATCAGTTTCAAGTACCTACCTTTCCTGTATCTTTATCCTTTAACCCTCTTAAATGATTTTAAAAGCTAAAACTAAACACTATACTTTTCAAACACTGTAGCAGTTTTTAAAAATTCAAGTTCCATCGCTTTTAGCTTGAAATCCTTCCATGATTTCCCATTGCCCTTTAATATACTTTTCAAGAATCCTTAATATGTTTTACAAAGTCCTGTATTATTTGAACTCTGCCTTTTCTCATTCTTCCATCTTCTCTCTCTAGGCTCCAGTTACATCAGCATCTTTTATTTCTTCTTACCTCAGCACCCTTGAATTCCCTTCCTATTTCTATTCTCTCTGCATGCTTTCTCTATTTAACTCTTTAGCAACCTTCAGTTGTCTGCTTAATTGTCACTTCCTAGGCAAAGGTTATCCTAACACTCCTTAGCCTTATCTTCCACACACTCTCTCTTGTCTGACTGTATCATGTGTGAAAGGAACAGAGTGAGCACTCCTGACATCTTTGTGCTTTTGGATACCCTACCAAATTATTTTTCAGGAGAAGATTCAAAACTTCCTTGAAATGGCTTTTTCTGGTAAATATTATTTTAGTTTTAGAAATATATATATAAATGAATTTATTAAGGAGGTTATTTCAGGTTAGTTGAAAGAGAGGTAAAGTAACGTCTTCTGAGATTGGAATACTAATCATTTTCCTATTTGGTGGAGACAGAAGTCCTCAGAATAGGAGTTATTACTATTAGAGTATGGGAGCCAGTTCTCATGGAGTGGAGAGAGTCATGGCTACAGGAAGCTTCTTTGAGAAAGTGGCCACTTTTTTTTTTTTTTTTTGCTGCTTAATGTTTGAAAATTAGATAAATTGAGAATAGGAAGGGCTTTTATAGTTGAAAGGCAATAATAAGTAACAAACAGAGGAAGGTGTCAGGAATATGTTCAGGGGGCTTTGAGGAAACCACTGACTTCATCCAAGTTCATTGTTTAATACAAAATTTAGATAGAGAGTTGAACAAGTTGTAAGGCTCCTATTGTGATTGTTTAGGCAACAAAAACATTTTATAGGATCCTGGTCAATGTACTGACAGGGTGACAGTGGTCTTCCAGTATCTGTCCACTATTCCAGAGGAGTTGAAAGGAGACTAGAGAAAACGTGAGCAGAATTGAAACAACCTCAATAACTCGATAACTAGCTGATGGACTGTCTAGACCAGGATAGTGACAGTAAGAATGGAAAATAATGCAAAATCTATGAAGCAATTTGAAATAAAATTTGATACAATTTAGATGTAGAAGATATAAATGTGTATGAAGACAATAACTGCTGTAGCTCTACATAAGGATTCAGAATAATAGCAAAGAGAGACAAAGGAGTATATGATAATAATTATAGTAAGGGTTTTCCAGAATACCAGTTAAATCAAATTGTGATAAGAATGAGAATTGTCATTTTGCTATTTGCCAGAATGTTTTAGTAGGGGAAAAAATACAAGCTGGTTCCAGATATTTGCTTCTCCTTGTCTCTATGACCTTGAATAAAACATATAATTTCTCAAAACTTCATGCTAAAATAATAGCTTCTATAAGTATTATTTTAGTTTTTTGGTCTTATTTTGTTTTCTATTATGCAGAACAAATAATTTAGAATCTTAAAAAATTTATTTTAAACTTTTTACTTGTTCAGTTTTAAGTTGCCATTATTATGATTGCTACGGTTTGATATTCCTAAAAAAATTTAGTTTGAAGTAAAGTAAAATACAAAGAGAGGATAAAATTATCATTTATTTATGAACTCCCTCCAAAGTTATAAAGAACTGATTAATGTTTAAGGGGGTTCAAAATAAGACTTAACAAAAGAACTCTTATTTGTAAAGGTATGAGACATTTTGGGTTGTCAGTGCATATCTCTTACACAGGAAATACATCAACTCTAAAATATAAGTTAAACTTGAAATAAGTTAAAAGCTGTAAACCACATTTGTTAAAGTGTTTAAGATGTTATTTGTTGAAATAATTTAAATCCTTGTAATTAGCTGGTAATAAAGCTAGAAAATTTAAGGGTAGCCACTGTAGAATGAAATGCAAAGAACACTGAAAAGATTGTACCTTTCACTGTTGCATCTCCTCCTAATGTCCTTGTTGAATGTAAAAAAATAATTTAACATAACATTAGGTTTTACGGTATTATAAAAAATATGTGAGAGGCTTGTTCCAGTTTTATAAAAATTAGCTCACGTTGTACATTTCTACAAGGGGCACTGATTATGCACACTTCATACTCCAGAAGACAAAATGTGGGTCCCTTCAGCCTGCTTGCTGCTTTCAGCATTTGAACCTGGCTGAGTTTCAAATTAGAAAAATAAATAAAACATGAAGCATAAATAAGGAGTGTTAATGAAAACTACATAACTAATGGAACTAATCTAAAAGACTATTTTCAGGAAGAGTTTTCACAGGTTAAAAAGCAAAATATGAAAAAAAGGAAAAGTCATTCTTTGAGGATAAGAGTAACATTTCTCTTATTTAGCTACACTGTAATACAGGAAAAGCCTTGAAATATATTATATTTCATATTGTATTCTATATAAAACTATTATTTTAAGAACATAGGCAAGAAAAATGAGTAGCAAATGCTTAGATGTCTATTTAAGAGTTAAACTATGTGCCGTGAGATATAATGTTACATAGCAATTTTAAGTAGTAACCTATGAATCACGGGACCTTGTTTTTCGAATACAAAACTAGATTGAAATTGAGGATTTGAAAGCATGAAAAGTAGACAGTATTTAGAATATGTGATTATGAGCAACAAAAAGTCCAAGAATATTTCTTGTAAATTCAGAAATCTGCAAGTTAATGGGTAAATTATATTTTGAAAATCAGTTATCTGAGATACAATACTAGCATACTCTGAAAGCTGTCTAGTTTCCCATAGAAATATCTCTATTTCAGCCTAGAACTCTTGTTTCTTTTCGGTAAATACATGTAACAACAATTTAAAGTGGATTTAATCCTCAGGATTTTGATAATTTGAATACCACCTTCACTTTGGAATATGTGTCAAATAAGATATTTACATCAACAAAGTTATTTTAAAATATATAAAAATAATTACATAGTGCAGGATATTTCCATTAATGTGAAGGATATATATATATATATATATAAAGAACTCACATAATCACATTGCCAAGTATTCAAGACTAACTTATATATTCTCTTCCTAGTCATGACAATTTAAGAAATTTAAAATTACATGTTTAACATTATGCCAATTTAGCATGGTTCTTTTTTTTATGTTTATCTGCAGTATTTTTCAGACCTTATTCCTAAATTAATCACAGGGTAGGATTTCAGTCATTTGACCCTTTTCAGAACATTTTCACTTTGAAATTATGTAACAAAAGTATTGGGTTTTAGCACATTTTCAGCATGAAAACCAACACCTCTTCTTCCTGCCTCAGAACATAAAAAGTGAATCACTGATTATAGCAACAGTGAATATTAAAATTCAAGCACACTTGTCAACAACATTTCTCAGAGAAGTTCTGACACACAAAAAACATAGTGAGGTTTAAAAATAATGGCAGCTACTTCTCTTTATTCACCACCATATGACAATTGTGTAAACATGATTTGCATTTCATTTGGCTTCCCATCTTTGAAAATGTGCAATAATTTATAATTCTCAATATCTTTACATTATTTCTATATTTACAAATAGAGTGTATTTGTTAGTGCTTGTTATTAAAATATGTAAATTTTGCAGAATTCCAATTTGCATAAAATGTAACTCATTTTACATAGATTTCATACCACTGGTGTTGAAGCCTTCAGAAGTCCTTCTGTAAGGCATCACATGAGCACATGAAAGGGAAGAACTTTAAAAACACAACCTTACTGTAAAATATTTTAACTAAAGAATGTAAACAGAAATAAAAGAGCCCCAGGGCTTCCCTGGTGGCGCAGTGGTTGACAGTCCGCCTGCTGATGCAGGGGACATGGGTTCGTGCCCCGGTCCAGGAAGATTCCACATGCCGCGGAGCGGCTAGGCCCGTGAGCTATGGCCACTGAGCCTGCGCGTCCAGAGCCTGTGCTCCACAACGCAAGAGGCCACAACAGTGAGAGGCCCGCGTACCGCAAAAAAAAAAAAAAAAAGAGCCCCAAACACTAACTTTGATCCATAGCTAACTCCCTTAGCTAACATAATTCTTTTTTTTTTTTTTTTTTTTTTTTTTTTTTGCGGTATGCGGGCCTCTCACTGTTGTGGCCTCCCCCGTTGCGGAGCACAGGCTCCGGACGCGCAGGCTCCGGACGCGCAGGCTCAGCGGCCATGGCTCACGGGCCCAGCCGCTCCGCGGCATATGGGATCCTCCCAGACCGGGGCACGAACCCGTATCCCCTGCATCGGCAGGCGGACTCTCAACCACTTGCACCACCAGGGAGGCCCTGCTAACATAATTCTTAAAAAAAAAAAAGTATTTTCTATAAATCAGGACTAAGATTAAGACAAGGAATAGAAAAAATAACACACATGAGAAAGATGCAAACGTTACAGTAGTTGCAAAGTTCTCACAGCTTTTATCCCTAGACTGTAATTTCTAATTTTCCTTTAGGTCTGTGCTGGGAAATCCTATGATCCTTTTACCTTTTGCATTTATTGCTCACAGCAGGGTTTACCAAAATTCCTCCTCTAATGCCTTCACTTAAGACAGAAGTCTTGCTCTTCGGTGATGTCTCATTCTATCATGTAGACCTAAAAATACAATCTTCTCAAATCTCTGCTTTTTTCGGAAGTGAATAATTTGCCGAGTTTTGCAGCTTCATAGCTTGTGCCATCCATTTCTTCATTCCAATTCTTTCAGACTATAACCGTAATTCCATTACAGATGTGCACAGTCTGGAAAAGCATTCTGGCCAGGTTCCTTGAACACCTCACTTGAGGGAGACCATATCTAAGTGCAGCATCCTTTCATCCTCACTATGTACCCGAGGATGGAAAGACCTACAAGTGACAACTTCTGGAACTGTTTGATAAGTCTCTGGACCAGAAATTCCAGGAATTAGGAAGGTGCTTTTTTCCAAAGTGTAATTCAAAATGCAGCGTTTAGTTACCTACTTTTCGGTAAACTCTTATTCAGAAAAAAATGCCAGAGGCAGAAGCTTCATAGGATTTTCCAGTGGCTTCTTCAAAGTAAGTATGAAATTCTTGTCTTGGATAAAGGTTGTAAGAACTTTGCAAACTACTGTAATCATTGGACATAGCAGTTTGAGCATTAGAGTTTGTATCTCTTTTGTCCCCCAAACCCATTGAGAAATGTTAAATATTCCTAAGAAGAATAAATCCTTCAAGTAGCTGATAATTGGAATATTGGTATATATGGATGTGGGTAAATCAGTGGGCTATTATGAAAGACCAAAGTCAGATGAGGGATAAAAAAGTTGAGCTATTGTACTGTAGAATATTTATAGTTTTGAAAATAATTGCCTGAAGAACTAAGAACAGAAATGTTAAAAGTCAGTAAACTGAGAAATTGGACTTGACTCTGCATCACAGGTGGGAAAGGGAGTGGGGAACGTTTATTTTCCACTTTTTATCCTTCCAGTCTATTAAAAAATTCAGTTCTAAACATGAACATATGCATAAGTTTAGAATATTTATAATATATATATTTGCCTTTTAAGTCATGTTTTTTTTGAGAAAGGAAAAAGTTATTTCAAGCACAAATAGGTATAAAATAAAAGCCTGTACCTACCAGATACACAATTATCAATTACGCTTCCAATACTTTAAATATACTTACAGGATTAACATCACAGCCTATTTGACCACTATATGCCATCCTGCCTCTCCTTCCCTGGAGATACCTATAATTCTGCAGTAGGTGTGCACCCTTCATGTCCACTTTTCTGCACTGCCAACATCCATATGTGCTTTTATAAAGAGTACATACCATTGCTTCACAAATTTAAAACCTTTACTCCAACTTTTCTTTCACTGACATTTTCCCATTTAAAAAATTTTAAAATATTTACTTATGTTTATGAACAGTTCACATTTTCCGTTCTGTGAATAGTTGTTCATATCCTTTGCCAATTTTCTATTTTTTTTAACTTATGGATCTGTAAGAAGTCCTAATACATTCTGGATAATTGCTAAATGTTTGCTAAACGCTCTGAAAAAAATCCTATCCCAGTCTGGAGCTTGCCTTTTATCTCTTTTTACTAGTCCTTTGCCCTAGAAGGGCAAGAAGTCAAATTTGTTGATCTTTTCCTTGTTTGTGTTTTCATGTCTTTATTCTTTCGTCTTCCTTACCTCATATCATACTAGTATTATCTAACATTTTAGAAAATATTTTAAAGCTTTGCTTCTCACAGAAAGATCTCTAGTCCATTTAAAGTTTCTTTTTCTTGTATAGCATAAGTAATGATCTATTTGCTTTCACCTTATGAAGAACCATTTGTCTGACCACTATTTTATGAGTCTGTGCTTTCCTCACTGATGTGCAGTTTTCTCAGTCATTTATCAGTTTCCCATACCTGTTTGTTCTATGTGCCCATAGACATGATAACTTAATATCTGGCAGGAAAATTACCTTCTTATGTTCAAAATCAATTCAGCTCTTTATGACTCTATATATTTATATATCAATATTTTTAATTTTATGAAAATACAATTAGGATTTTGTTTGAAAATGCATTCAGTGTTAGATATTAATACTACAAATAATTACATTTTATAATTCTGAGTCTTCAAAATCCAACATATATTCTTATTGCCATCTACTTTGTATTGTTTTTATGGTCTTCAAAAGAGTTCTCTAAAGTATTCCAGTGAGCATGCATATATTTTGTTAGTCATGGATTATTTTTAAATAAATGTGCGGGCCTCCCTGGTGGCGCAAGTGGTTGAGAGTCCGCCTGCCGATGCAGGGGATACGGGTTCGTGCCCCGGTCTGGGAGGATCCCATATGCCGCGGAGCGGCTGGGCCCGTGAGCCATGGCCGCTGAGCCTGCGCGTCCGGAGCCTGCGCGTCCGGAGCCTGTGCTCCGCAACGGGGGAGGCCACAACAGTGAGAGGCCCGCATACCGCAAAAAAAAAAAAAAAAAAAAAAAAAAAAAAAAAAAAAAAAAATAAATAAATAAATGTGCTATTTTTATATTAATTTTTATTAATATAGTACCACTGCAGCACTATATAAGTAAATGATCATTTAATATCCTTATTTTGATCACAACAGCATTTCTACAAGATCTTCCAACCATCTATAATTGTAAGGCTCAAATGACCTTGTCCGGCGATGATATTTATTTTATTTTATTCTATTTTATTTTAGTTAGTTAGTTAATTTATTTATTTATTTATTTATTTATGGCTGCATTGGATCTTCGTTCTGCACGTGGGCTTTCTCTACTTGCGGTGAGTGGGGACTACTCTTCATTGCAGGACACAGGCTTCTCATTGCAGTGGCTTCTCTTATTGCAGAGCATGGGCTCTAGGTACATGAGATTCAATAGTTGTGGCATCCAGGCTTATTAGTTGTAGCTCATGAGCGCAAGAGCGAAGTCTCAGTGGTGGTGGCACATGGGCCTAGCTGCTCCGCGGCATGTGGGATCTTCCTGGACCAGAGATCAAACCCGTGTCCCCTGCATTGGCAGGCGGATTTCTTAACTACTATGCCAACAGGGAAGTCCCTGGCCATGTTTTTTAAAAGGGCAATGCCATGCCAACATTCCCTAGTTCTCTCCTTTACTTTCTTTTTCTCCATAGCACTAAACATGATATAAAACCTGTAAATTTTGCTTATGTTTTTTACACAAATACAATCTCCATGGGAGAAGAGCATTTTGGCTATTTTATTATTATACTGAGTCTTAGAATAGCATCTAGCCCGCAAATGGGGCTCAAAAAATATTTGTAAAGGATGAATGAATGAATAACTGAAAATTATTGAATCTAGCTATTCTCAGAAAAATGTGAGGAGGACCTTCAAGATGACAGAGGAGTAAGACGTGGCAATCACCTTCCTCCCCACAAATACATCAAAAATACATCTACATGTGGAACAACTCCGACAGAACACCTACTGAATGCTGACAGAAGACCTCAGACCTCCCAAAAGGCAAGAAACTGCCTACGTACTCGGGTAGGGCAAAAGAAAAAAGAATAAACAGAGACAAAAGAATAGGGACAGGACCTGCCCCTCTGGGAGGGAGCTGTGAAGGAGGAAAGGTTTCCACACACTAGGAAGCCCCTTCGTGGGAGGAGACTGCGTGTGGCGGGCGGGGGGAAGCTTCGGAGCCACAGAGAAGAGCACAGCAACAGGGGTGCAGAGGCTAATTGGGGAGATTCCCACATAGAGGATCAGTGCCGACCAGCACTCACCAGCCCAAGAGGCTTGTCTGCTCACCCATCGGGACGGGGTGGGTGCTGGGAGCTGAGGCTCCAGGTTCAGAGGTCGGATGCCAGGGAGAGGACTGGGGTTGGCTGTGTGAACAGAGCCTGAAGAGGGCTAGTGCACCACAGCTAGCCAGGAGGGAGTCCAGGAAAAGGTCTGGAACTGCGAAATAGGCAAGAGAACATTGTTATGGAGTGCATGAGGAGAGGGGATGCAGAGCAGCACCTAAATGAGCTCCAGAAATGGGCACGAGCCATGGCTATCAGCACGGACACCAGAGAAGGTCATGAGACGCTAAGGCTGCTGCAGCCACCAAGAAGCCTGTGTGTAAGCACAGTTCACTATCCACACCTCCCCTCCTGGGAGCCTGTGCAACCCACTACTGCCAGGGTACCATGATCCAGGGACAACTTCCCCGGGAGAACACATGGCGCACCTCAGACTGTTGAAACGTCACGCTGACCTCTGCTGCCACAGGATCGCCCCACATTCTGTACCCCAACCTTCCCCACGCCTGAGAGAGCCAGAGGCTCCTAATCAGCCAGTCCTCTGACCCCGTCCTGTCTGGGTAGGGAATAGACACCAGAGGGCGACCTACATACAGAGACAGGGCGAAATCCAAAACTGAACAACAGGAGCTGTGCAAACAAAGAAGAGAAAAGGAAATGTCTCCATGCAACCTCAGGAACAGCGGATTAAATCTCCACAATCAACTTGATGTACATGCATCTGTGGAATACCTGAATAGACAACAAATGATCCCAAAACTGACGCAGTGGACAATGGGAGCAACTTAGACTTGGGGTTTCCTGTATGTGACTGACAAGTTTCTGATACTGATGTTTACCTTAGTGTAGTTTTTAGCTCTTGTTATCATTGGTGGATTTCTTTACTGGTTCGGTTGCTCTCTTCTTTTTTTGTTGTTACTTTTTAAATTTTTTTATTTTAATAACGTTATTTTATTTTACTTTAATTATTTATTTTTGCTTTTTTTTTCCTCTCTCTCTCTTTTCTTCTGAGCCATGTGGCTGACAGGGTCTTGGTGTTCTGGCCGGCTGTTGGGCCTGAGCCTCTGACATGGGAGAGCCAAGTTCAGAACATCAGACTACCAGAGACCTACTGGTCCCATATAATATCAATCGATGAGAACTCTTCCAGAGATCTCCATCTCAATGCTAAGACTCAGCTGCACTCAACAGCCAGCAAGCTCCAGTGTTGGACACCCCATGCCAAACAACTAGCAAGACAGGAACACAACACCACCCATTAGCAGAGAGGCTGCCTAAAATCATAATAAGTTCACAGACACCACAAAACTCATCATTGGATGTGGTGATACCCACCAGAAAGACAAGATCCAGCCTCATCCACCAGGAAGCCTACAGAAGCCACTGAACCAACCTTACCAACTGGGGGCAGACACCAAAAACAATGGGAACTATGAACCTGCAACCTGCAAAAAGGAGACCCCAAACACAGTAAGTTAAGCAAAATGAGAAGACAGAGAAATATGCAGCAGATGAAGGAGCAAAGTAAAAACCCACCAGACCAAACAAATGAAGAGGAAATAGGCAGTCTACCTGAAAAAGAATTCAGAATAATGATAGTAAAGATGATCCAAAATCTTGGAAATAGAATGGAGAAAATACAAGAAATATTTTAAAAGGAACTAGAATAACAAAAGGGCAAAAAAAATGATGAACCACATAATGAATGATATTAAAAATTCTCTAGAAGAAATCAATAGCAGAATAACTGAGGCAGAAGAACATATGAGTGACCTGGAAGATAAAATAGTGGAAATAACTACTGCAGAGCAAAATAAAGAAAAAAGAATGAATAGCTGATTCACTTTGTTATGGAGCAGAAACTGACACAACATTGTAAAGCAATTATAGTCCAATAAAGATGTTAAAAAAAAAAAGAAGAATTTGAATGAGGATTTTGATTTGTTATTGGCATAGTTCTGTTAGAGATTGAAAAACAACTATATTCATAAAACAACATGATTTAACAGCTTATAAGAAACAGATTTTCTAACTACTCATATCTTCAAATGTGAAAATGGTATAATTTTTATCTTTTGTCAACGTTACTTTATTGACCACGTACTACTGTAGAAATAATTTAACACCCCAAAATATGTGAAGCAGGGTTTTATGAAATAGTAGGAGTTTTCAGGGGAATCCACAATTTTGGATTAAAGATTCTAAACTCAGAAGAAAACTTGCAGAATGGGGGGGGGGAATTCTCCAGTACAAAAAGTGGACCTGTTCTTAACACTTTCTTCTGTCTGATTTGCTAGATGCTGAAAATGGGGACATGTCAGTTTGGACATTAAGTAGGATTCTTTTCTTCCAATCAAGTCTCATCTACCTTTAAGTTTTGGAACCGAAATTGTTGGTGAAGTAATTAAACAAATGCAAAATAAATAGTCACTCACATTTTAAAGTATTGATAAAGTAATTAAACAAATGTGATATAGTCACATCACATTTTAAAGTTTCATATCTTAACATTAAAAGGAACGGTTCTGTTTTTATGTGAATTTCAGAAATTTCTGAATCTAGAAAGAACACACCTAGCTCCATTTGTACTCTACCCATTTTTCACAAAATATCCTCAGAAAACATCTGACTTCTTCCTAAAATCACACATCTCTAACAATGTAGGTGAGTTGCATATCTTCAATTTATTGATATAAACTAGTAGTTTTCAGAGAGGATTTTCTGCCATTTCGCTGCCTTAGCATGTGGTAAATTCTTTAGAACATCTCCCTTTCCTCTCCTTCCGTCCCCTCCCTGCCCCCTACCACAGACACTACAGTTTCAGAATAACCTCTGGAAATAGTAACTTGGTGAGGATCACAATCTTTAAGTGCATGGTTCTCTCGGTAACACTAGTAGAACTCATTGTGAAAATAGGTCGTTAACATGGACTCACTGAATTAGAGTTGACCCTTGAACGAAGCGGGTTTGAACAGTGCATGTCCACTTACACGCAGATACTTTTCAATAGTAAATGCAACAGTACTACACACTCTGTGGTTGGTTTAGTCCCTGGATGTAGAGGGCCAACTACACATCATATGTGGATTAAGCCCTGTGTTCAAAGGTCAGCTGTAATTCTTTTCTGTTCTTTCATTATCACAAGCTTACGTTGTTCACTCACTGTGTGCCAGGCTATATAAAAAGCTATGGGTAGAGAGAAATATCTATCTTCAAGGGATTAAGTGTCTGGTACGGAAGAAATGGTTAGTAAGCAAGTGTAAAAATGGTTTGATAAGTGCTATGATATGACTGAGTATGGCAGGAAGAAAAAAGAAAACAGTACTCAAGTCTAACATACAGAAAGGAAACATACATAGAAGATGTAATTATTGAAGTAAATCTGCTTTCATCATAATAGAGGTCTAAATTTCAGGAAATCATTTCAAACAAATGAAAAGGAAATTGAGAAAAAAATGAACAAACTATAAAGGTGTGAAACAACCTGGTCTGCTCATGAAAATACAAGTAGTTCAATATTCTGGACTATATGTGTGCTAGTTCTCTATGGCTGCCGCAACAAATTATCACAAATGTAGTGACTTAACACAGATTCCTAATCTTACAGTTCTGTAGATGAGAAATCCAACATGGGTTTCACTGAGCTGAAATTATGGTGTCTGCAGGACTGCATTCCTTTATAAAGGCTCTATGGCATAATTCTTTTCTTTACCTTTTCCTGCTTCCAATGACCCGCACATTTCTTGGCTCTTGGCCAACAACATTGAGCCTCTCTGACCACTCTATGGTAGGCACCTTTCCTCTCATTCTTCTCTTCTGGCTCTCTTCCATATCTAAGGACGCTTGTGATTACATTGGGCTCACTGGATGATCCAGCCTCACCTCCCTATCTCACAGTCATATCTCAAAATCATATTAGCAAAGTCCCTTTTACCATCTTAAGTAACATATTTGCAGATCCCAAGGATTAGGACACGGACATTCTTGGAGGAACATTATCCTGCCACCACAGTAAGTTATGAAGGTTATGAAGGGAACCACAGGGAGAGATGAAACTGATGACTAGAATCCGACCACGTAATGCAGATTTAAATATACTATGTCAGTGAGAAGCCACTGATATGACATTGACATGATTATTTCATATTGGAAAACTTCAATCTGCAAGCTATATGGTAGAGAAATGAGAGGACAAGAGTAGAGAAGGAAGGCAACAACAAAAAGGATTTAGACAAACCAGCTGAGAAATGATAAAAACTTTAATTAAAGCAGGAACAATGGACAGGAGAAGAGAGAAGGTAATACAATCAATAAATGTTAGGAATGTAAAATTTACAAAACTTGGTCCCTGATTGGAAACGTTCGATGGTAAAACAATGTGTACAGATACTTGGTTTGGGTGACAAGGTGGAGATAGGTTTAGTGTAGGAGGGGAAAAACAGGGTGACCAATGATGAATCCACATTAATGTCAGGTTATAGGCACTAAGATACCTCCATGGGTGGATATCCTTTTTTTTTTTTTTTTTTTCGGTATGCGGGCCTCTCACTGTTGTGGTCTCTCTCATTGCAAGGATATCCATTTTTTGAAATTTGTTTCACGAATGAGGCCTTAGAAACTAAGTGTGAACTGGGGATTCAAATGCGTAAGATAGTACATTGGCCTAATATGACCACTCAGGGTGGTCATGGAGAAGAAGAAAAAGCACCAAGAGAGAGGTTAGCTGAATAGGTAAATGGGCTGCACATATTAAGCAAAAGTATAAAAGATGGGTCTGGAGATTCCTTCACTCAGTGTAAAAGAAATTCGGCAGTTTGAGGCACCTTGACCTAACATAGTATTCGTTTTCACTAGCATGTGAATAATTAAATAGTTTTATGCCACGTGATGGAAGGTACTATGACAAACTCTTTCTCTCTGATACTGGTTAATGTCACACATTCAAACATGATTCCCTTATTTGTGAACATCAGAGACAAATGTCCTGGGGTTCCGATTCCAAATCCAGAATTTACTAGCTTTTCAGTCCTTGAGAAAAATCACTTAATCTTTCGAAGGCTCTGTTTTTCTTCTATAAACTAGGGATAATAATCCCTACACTAAAGGATTAAAGATAATGTATGTAAAGAGCACTTGGCATGCTGCCTGATCCATAGGAGATAGCCAGTGATTCAATGTGGTTTTATTGTTGCCCTTATTATTGTTTGACTTCCCAAGCCGCATGTTAGTGTGAGTTTCCACTGTTTCATCGATGAGTGGCATATCCGAACTGACAGGTGAATGCTCTTGAGTGTGTAATTCCTGTTTTCCTTATTCTAGAGAACAAGTGATCTCTAGTGTCTGCCCTGATTTGAAGCTAATCATCTCAGGAACACATAATGATACTTCCTAAATGAAAAGACCTCCACGAATATTGATTTACATAATCAAAAGAAACTATTTGGAGTCTTAAAAATGACCACTCTGTGTCAAACAATCATTGATACTCTTTTAAATTACAGCATTTGAGGTCAAAGACAGCTCTCTCTGCAAGGTAAGCAGCACAGCTTTTGTTCAGTCAATGATTCTTTCTGTAAAGTTGCAATTTTAATGCATGTCTAAAGGTAAGCATATATTTCAGTAATCTTGCATGTTTATTAAATTTTTCACTGCTAGGTAAATGAAGGCAGTAAAGGATGTTGGAACATCACAAACAAGAGCTCACCTAAGAGACCACAACTAGCCTTAAAGCTAGAATATAAGACATATCAAAGCCGTTCAGGATAAAATTACAGGGAACATAATTGCTAATATCAAATGGTTATCTTCCCCCAAGGTAGTGGCCACTTTTGAAAAGTCCATTTAGTCAAGTGATTATGAATCATCTATGAAGTCCATCAAATCTGATTTTGAATGTCAAATACGTTACTTATAAGGCATGTCATTTATATAAAAATCTCCAGGTCTCAATTTCCTTATCAGTTAAATAGAAACAATAACACTTAGCTTCAGAAATACCTAAAACTAGCCCACCCCTTAACATATAGAAGATACTCCATAAGGATTTCCTGTTTTTATAAACTTTTAAAGGTATTTCTTTGCTGAGGGAAGCTGACATTCCTTTGTGGATTGCTTATCAGGAATTCTGTCTTAAAATGAAGAAAGTTGGAGGGTTGGAGGACTTAATGGGAAAATAAAACTAAAATGGGAAAATAAAAGAAAGTATTTCTGATACCAATGCCATAAGGAAGAGTTAATGTGCTAATAACTGTAATATTTTTCTACTAATTGAAAGAAAAGATGCTAGGTCTACTGTTAGCAGTAATTTGCTTTTCTAAATAGATGGCTCATTTAAATACACTGCATATGGTCATTTAAAGATATAACTATTAAAATGTCTTGTCTTCCAATTGGCAAGTTGTTTTAAGATTAGTTCTATAGAAAAATATGTATATGTACAGCATTAATCTTTCATAATATCTGAAATAGAATGTTTTACTTATGTTTAGGTTAAAATGAAAAATATGTAAGAGTATTTGTCATTTTTTTAAAAAAATGTTGATTTCATAATTATAATATTGAGCAGTTTCTCATGTGGTCAAACTATTGTTAAAATTATATTTGTTTTCCAATGACAATAAGAAGTGCTACCAAATTGAACATTGACTTGTAAAAGAAGAAAAGAAAGTTCTTAAACTGCTTTAATTATACCTTTGAAAAGATAATTATGATTTAGTTATTCCATACTCATTACAAGGTTTAGCCCTGATACCATAGTGAGATACATAATTATTTTTATGCTGGAATTTATAGTAATAATGAGAAGGACTCAAGAGAGAGAAGGTATAAGAATTATAATTCTATTTTTGAATCTTCCTGTGGGTATTTTTCAAAGCTTTTACTAAAATGGTACTTTTCAGTGTAGGTTAACAATCACTTTCAAACATTTAAATTAATTTTCACATGCAATTAAAAGAAAGACTATGCACTGGGCATAGCTACTTATCCTCTGCAGCCCAGCTCTGATCAGTCCAACACAGAAATGAAGTATTGGAGAAACTCTAGGAAAAAAGGAAGATTTTGCATCTGATAGAATATATTGATACTTAAGTAATTACCATTTTTCTTAGCATATATTTATGTAAGTAAAAATTTTACATAGTTTTACATAAGTAAAATGTTCCTAAACAATTATAATAAACATTTACTTTTAATTGGCCCCATTATAGTATTTCTGCCACCACTGCTATACAGGGTATCTATTGTGCTGGTAATAGTGTTTTTCCACTATTTAACAAAAACATTGCTGAATCAGGTCCAGCCAAGTAATTTACATGTTAATAGCTGCCTCATTAGAATATACAACATGCAGTAGTTTAAAACATAACACATTTGGAATAATGGTCTCTACTTCATGGAAAATGCATTCAAAACCTCATTTAAGAAAAAACACCATTATAAAGAAAATAAATCCTAAAAGGGCAAGCTATACTTTTTTAGAAACATCATTTAAAAATATTTGTGTAAAGTAGGTAGCCACTAGGAGATTGCTAATCACTAGTGTTCATACTACTGGATAACAGTGGAATTGTAGTAAATTTCTTTAGTGCATTCTGCTATATTTAAGATAGAGCTAGTTATTTACTTCACAATAAATATTTATAACAATAATAGTATATTTTTGTAAGTTGAAAATAAAGTGTCTGTTGATAAACTTGAATGATACAGATCCTCTAAAACAAGTGAAATGACGTCAAGAAGTAGTTGCGGATACTGTCTGTGGATGCCATCACAACCCTGGAGCTCCATGGGATGGGCTTAAGACTTGTGGACTGCATGCATCACAATTCAATTTCTCATTATATCCAAAACTGTTCCCTTGAGTTTTCCATGAGTTTTAATTCTGAAGGCCCTCCTAATAAACTTCTTGTGGGAAAATTTTCATTTCAGAGTCTGTTTCTTAGGGAACACAACCTAAAGATACAGTTCTTTTCAGAAATAGACTTTATTTTTAATTGTTATTTAAAATAATTTTAATAAGGCATCAGGAAATAATCCTAATTTTGAACTTTAATTTTAAATAATTGCTAGCTTTTACTTAATGCTGTGGGTTATTTGCCAGAAATAAAGCAAATATAAAAACTAGTATAGCATAAAAACTGTACATGACTTGAATGTTGAAAGCAATTATTTCTTAAGAATATATTAGTTGTTTGGTAATCATAAAGTTATATTTTTAAGAGTATAGTCTTTTTCTTGTAATTGTTTTATTGTAGTTTAGTAGTGTTTTTGAAAATAGCTGGGGGGATTTAGTTAGATATGTAATGTTTTCTATATTTTTCCTATTGTAAAGAGAAGATTTTTTTGTCATTTTACAAAACATTGCTACTTTTAAGAATAGATTATTGGTGTTGATCTATGGATGGCTTTATATTCATAAGAACTATTTTAGATTATATGGCTTGATTCTTCTATAGCTTTACATATTTTTATCCACTTGAGCTGACTTCAACTGAGAACAGTGGTTTAAAAAGCTATAATATTGGTGGGGTTTTCTTCAGTCTACTTCACTTTGTATCTTTAAGGTTTTTGCATTAGTTGACTATTTCACTTTATTTCTCTTCTTTTCCTAGTATACATGTGGCTGCATTCATTCTCCTTTGGAGTTTTTGCAAATTTGCCTGCATTGCTAAGATGATATTATATTTTCCTTCAAGGTGTTTCCTGAGTTTGAGTCTCTGTTCTACACATTCCCATTGATGGCATTATGTTTTTATACTGGGGTTTTCAATTCCTTATTTGTAGTTTTTTTCATATCTGCAAAATATTAATAGAATAATTAAGGCTAGAGTTGTGTTGCCAGATTCCTCTGGTTTGGGTTTCTTTTGGGGGGGCAGTTAATTTATTGATATTTTCATATTTATATTATGTATTGAACTTACTGTATTGTATTTATATAACTTTTTATATTTTTTCACTTTACAAATATTTTATATTGGATTTTTCCTAAAAGCAATAACAGATGATCATATAATGTTGAAAGTGAGAGGGTTTGTATAGTTTAATGTTTCTTCATTGAAAAGTGCACTTTTTTTATTCCTCATTCAAGTATAGTTTCTATACCAGTTTTAATTTGTTTTGTTTCAAAGTGGTTGTTATGCAAAAATGGAAGAAAAAAAAATGTTCTGGAGAAAAATTAGAAACCAACTCATTTTTATTTCAGCAAAACTATTACCAAGCCATTTTCATTTTAACCATTTATGGTATAATTTTAAGTATATTAAATAATTTTCTGGCATCTTATAAAGCACATTGTGCATTATATAAAAAGAATTATACACCATCTCCATGTGATATTTATCAAGTATGCAAGCCTGGGTCAACATTCAAAAGTCAATTAATGTAATCCATTACATTAACAGGCTAAAATGAAAAAGAAATGATTATTTCAATAAATGCAGAAAAAGCATTCAACAAAATTCAACACTTTATTAGGATAAAACTCTTAGTAAACAGGAATAGATCAGAACTTCCTCAATTTAATAAAGAATATCTTAAAAAACCTACAACTGGGCTTCCCTGGTGGCGCAGTGGTTGAGAGTCCACCTGCCGATGCAGGGGACATGGGTTCGTGCCCCGGTCTGGGAAGATCCCACATGCCGCGGAGTGGCTGGGCCCGTGAGCCATGGCCGCTGGGCCTGCGCATCCGGAGCCTGTGCTCCACAACGGGAGAGGCCACAGCAGTGAGAGGCCCGCGTACAGCCAAAAAAAAAAAAAAAACCTACAACTAACACCGTACTTAATGGTGAGAAATTCAAAGCTTCCCTACTAAGAAGAAGAACAAGGCAAGTATGTTCCCTCTCACCACTTTTCCAACATCATACTGGAAATTCTAGCTAATGCAATAAGACAAGAAAAAAGACATAAAAGGTATACAGATTGAAAATGAAGACATAAAGTTATCTGTGCTTGAAGATAACATAACTGTCTATGTAAAAAATCCAGAAGAATAGAGACAAAAGCCCTGGAACTAACAAGCAGTTATAGCAAGGTTGCAAGATAAAAGATTAACATACAAAAGTTAATTGTTTCCCTATACATTACTATTGAACAAATGGAATTTGAAATTAAAACAATACCATTTACATCAGTACCAACAAAAGTGAAATACTTAGATATAAATCTAACAAAATATGTACTGAGAAGAAAATGTGGATGAAATTTAAAAATAACTAAATAAATAGAGAGGTATTCCATGTTCATGGATAGAAAGACGCAATGTTATCCAGATGTCAGTTTTTCCCAGCTTGATCTATAGATTCCATGGAATCCCAATCAAACTCGTAGCAAGTTATTTGGTGGTTTACATAGAAAGGCAAAAGAACCAGAATAGGCAACACAATATTGAAGGAAAATAACAAAGTTACAGGAGTGACACTACCTTAACAGTCCTGACTTCAAGAATTACTATAAGTCTACCTGACATCAAGACTTACTATGAAGTTACAATAATCAAGACAGTGTAGTATTGGCAAAAAGAATAGACAACCAGATCAACAGAACAGGACAGAGAGCCCAGATATGGACCCACATTAAATATAATCAAATGATCTTTGACAAAGGAGCAAAGGCAATACAATGGAGTAAAAGTTGTCTTTTCCACAAATGGTGATGGAACAGCTGGATATCTACAAGCAAAAACAAAAACCAAAAAGAACCTAGACACACACCATACACCATTTACAAAAATTATCTCAAAATGGATCATAGATCTAAATGTGAAGTGCAAAACTATAAGTTTCCTAGGTGATATGGTAGGAGACAATCTAGATGAACTTGACCTTGGTTTAGGCAATGACTTTTTAGATACAACACTAAAGGTACAAACCATGAAAGAAAGAATTGACAAGCTGAACTTCATTAAAATTAACTAGTTTTTCTCTGCAAAAGACACTGTCAAGGGAATAAAAAGACGAGCCACAGAAGGAGAGAAAATATTTGCAAAAGATGCATAGCAGCTTTATTCATAATTGCCAAATTATAAAGCAACCAAGATCTCCTTCAGTCAGTACCATAAAAAAAAAGAGGAAACGGAAATTTATATTACTAAGTAAAAGAAGTTAGTTCAAAAAGGCTACTTACTCTATGACTCCAACTACATGACATTCTACAAAAGGCAAAACTATGAAACATTAAAAAGATCAGTGGCTGCCAGAGATTGATGGGCAGGAATAAGAGATAAATAGGCAGACCACAGGATTTCTAGGGCAGTGAAACTACTCTGTGTGATATTATAATGATGGATACATGTCTATAAATGTGTCCAAATTCATAGAGTGTACAACACCAAGAGTAATCTCTAATGTAAATTATGAACACTGGGTAAAAATAATGTGTCAATGTAGGTTCATCAACTGGAACAAATGTACCACTCTGGTGAAGACTACTGACAATGAGGGAGGATATGCATGTTTGGGGGCAGAGGGAAAATGGAAAATCTCTACACCAAACTTCCTTCTAATTTTGCTGTATTTACCACTGCTCTTAAATGAGAAAAAAGGGGAGGGAGAAGGGAAAAAAGAGACAGAGAGACAGAGAGAGAGAGAGAGACAGGCAGACAGACACCAGGAGGAAACAAAGTGTGTGAAACATGTTGTGAGCATCAAGATTGGTAGGGAAGAAAAATTAACCTCAAAAATATAAACTTTAGAGAAGCAAGAAGAACTACAATCCTGCAGCCTGTGTAACAAAAATCACATTCACAGAAAGACAGACAAAATGAAAAGGGAGAGGACTATGTACCAAATAAAGGAACAAGATAAAACCCCAGAAAAACAACTAAATGAAGTGGAGATAGTCAACCTTACAGAAAAAGAATTAAGGAAAATAATAGTGAAGATGATCCAGGACCTAGGAAAAACAATGGAGGCAAAGATCGAGAAGATACAAGAAATGGTTAACAAAGACCTAGAAGAATTAAACAACAAAGAAACAGAGATGAACAATACAATAACTGAAATGAAAACTACACTAGAAGGAATCAATAGCAGAATAACTGAGGCAGAAGAACGGATAAGTGACCTGGAAGACAGAATGATGGAGTTCACAGCTGTGGAACACAATAAAGAAAAAAGAATGAAAAGAAATGAAGACAGCCTGAGAGACCTCTGGACAACATTAAACACAACAACGTTCACATTATAGGGGTCCCAGAAGGAGAAGAGAGAGAAAAAGGACCCAAGAAAATATTTGAAGAGATTATAGTCAAAAACTTCCCTAACATGGGAAAGGAAACAGCTACCCAAGTCCAGGAAGCGTAGAGAGTCCCATACAGGATAAACCCAAGGAGAAACACGCCAAGACACATAGTAATCAAATTGGTAAAAATTAAAGACAAAGAAAAATTATTGAAAGCAGCAAGGGAAGAACGACAAATAACATACAAGTGAACTCCCATGAGGTGAACAGCTGATTTCTCAGCAGAAACTCTACAAGCCAGAAGGGAGTGGCATGATATACTTAAAGTGATGAAAGGGAAGAACCTACAACCAAGATTACTCTAACAGGTAAGGATCTCATTCAGATTCGATGGAGAAATCAAAAGCTTTACAGACAAGCAAAAGCTAAGAGAATTTAGCACCACTAAACCAACTCTACAACAAATGCTAAAGGAACTTCTCTAAGTGGGAAACACAAGAGAAGAAAAGGACCTACAAAAACAAACCCAAAACAATTAAGAAAATGGTCATAGGAACATACATATTGATAATTACCTTAAACGTGAATGGATTAAATAAATGCTCTAACCAAAAGACACGGGCTTGCTGAATGGATACAAAAACAAGACCCATATAAGTGCTGTCTAAATGAGACCCACTTCACACCTAGGGACACATACACACTGAAAGTGAAGGGATGGAAAAAGATATTCCATGCAAATGGAAATCAAAAGAAAGCTGGAGTAGCAATACTCATATCACATAAAATAGACTTTAAAATAAAGAATGCTACAAGAGACAAGGAAGGACACTACATAATGATCAAGGGATCAATCAAGAAGAAGATATAACAATTAAAAATATATATGCACCCAACATAGGAGCACCTCAAGACATAAGGCAACTGCTAACAGCTATAAAAGAGGAAGTCGACAGTAACATAATAATAGTGGGGAACTTTAACACCTCACTTACACAAACAGACAGATCATCCAAAATGAAAATAAATAAGGGAACAGAAGCTTTAAATGACACAATAGACCGGATAGATTTAATTGATATTTATAGGACATTCCATCCAAAAACAGCAGATTACACTTTCTTCACAAGTGTGCATGGAACATTCTCCAGGATAGATCACATCTTGGGTCACAAGTCAAGCCTCAGTAGATTTAAGAAACTTGAAATCATATCAAGCATCTTTTCTGACCACAACGCTATGAGATCAGAAATGAATTACAGGGAAAAAAACGTAAAAAACACAAACACATGCAGGCCAAACAATACGTTACTAAATAACCAAGAAATCACTGAAGAAATCAAAGAGGAAATCAAAGAGGATATCAAAAAATACCTAGAGAAAAATGACAATGAAAACATGACGATCCATAACCTATGGGATGCAGCAAAAGCAGTTCTAAGAGGGAAGTTTATAGCTATACAAGGCTACCTCAAGAAACAAGAAAAATCTCAAATAAGCAATGTAACCTTACACCTAAAGGGACTAGAGAAAGAAGAACAAACAAAACCCAAAGTTAGGAGAAGGAAAGAAATGATCAAGATCAGAGCAGAAATAAGTGAAATAGAAACAAAGAAAACAATAGCAAAGATCAATAAAACTAAAAGCTGGTTCTTTGAGAAGATAAACAAAATTTATAACCATTAGCTGGACTCATCAAGAAAAAGAGGGAGGGGACTCAAATCAATAAAATTAGAAATGAAAAAGGAGAAGTTACAACAGACCCCGCAGAAATACAAAGCATCCTAAGAGACTACTACCAGCAATTCTATGCCAATAAACTGGACAACCTGGAAGAAAAGGACAAATTCTTACAAAGGTATAACCTTCCAAGACTGAACCAGGAAGAAATAGAAAATATAAACAGATCAATCATAAGTAATGAAATTGAAACTGTGATTAAAAATCTTCCAACAAACAAAAGTCCAGGACCAGATGGCTTCACAGGTGAATTCTATCAAACATTTAGAGAAGAGCTAACACCCCTCTGTCTCAAACTCTTCCAAAAAATTGCAGAGGAAGGAAAACTCCCAAACTCATTCTATGAGGCCACCATCACCCTGATACCAAATCCAGACAAAGTTACTACAAAAAAAGAAAATTACAGACCAATATCACTGATGAATATAGATGCAAAAATCCTCAACAAAATACCTGGAAACAGAATGCAGCAAAACATTAAAAGGATCATACACCATGATCAAGTGGGATTTATCCTAGGGATGCAAGGATTCTTCAATATACGCAAATCAATGTGATACAGCATATTAACAAATTGAGGAATTAAAACCATATGATCATCTCAATAGATGCAGAAAAAGCTTTTGACAAAATTCAACACCCATTTATGTAAAAAGTCTCCAGGAAGTGGGCATAGAGGGAACCTACCGCAACATAATAAAGGCCATATATGACAAACGCACAGCAAACATCATTCTCAATGGTGAAAAACTGAAAGCATTTCCTCTAAGATCAGGAACAAGACAAGGATGTCCACTCTCGCCACTATTATTCAACATAGTTTTGGAAGTCCTAGCCATGGCAATCAGAGAAGAAAAAGAAATAAAAGGAATACAAATTCATAAGGTAATAGTATAATATGTCTTATGATACCCTTAACAATTAAATTCCATTTTCTCAAGTGAGCTAGAGTGGCCTACCACTTGACAACCCAAAGAACCTGGAGTAAACTGTATCATTTATTATACCATCCTTACTCATTATGTAATAGCAGAAACTTAGATGATATCTTCATAAAATGTTACTGTACCTTATAATTTAACTCTAATATACAATTGTGACTATAAAGAACAGTTTTATTGTTTCTGATAATGAGGAGAAAATCTCTTTCTCAGGGCTTCTGTGAATTTTAATTTGAACTTCATAGAAAAATCTCTCTAAACAGAGAAATGTTTATTTTTTTTTAATATTATGTATTCTGTGCTTTAGGTCAAGGCAAATATGTAGTGCCATTAGGAAGCATTAGGAAAAATACCTCACAAATTTTAACTGCTTCTCCTTGTTAAAAGTAAGGGCAGAAATAGAAATATAACCCAGGCATCAAGATATAATGATGAAGTAAATTGTGATATATATTCATAATAAGATTTTGCATACTGCCACAAAAATGAATAAGTCACCACTATATGCAAGGGCATGGATGAATCTTAACAACATAATGTTGACATTAGGAATACATAGAGTATGATCGATTTGTATAATGTTTACAAATAGACAAAATTAAAACACATTGTTTAGGGGAAACAGAGAAGTAGCAAAACTATAAAAAAGAAAGGAAATCATTTTCATAAATACTAGCATATGGTACTTCTGGGAAGGAGGAAGGATAAAAGGTCAAAAAAGGACAGGGCTGGAGCTTCTAGTTGCTGACAATCCTCTATTTCTAACCTGGGTGTTTATATTTACATGGATGTTTGCTTTAGAAGTATTTATCTGATGGAATATGTATGTTTTCTGCTATTTTATGTATTTCTTTTAAATGCTAATTAAAAGGGCTTTAGGAAAAGAAAAAGAACCCCAGGGAATTAGATGTCCTTGATTCCAAGACATCTTAGAGATATTAAAACTTGTAGAGAGGATTGTGAAAGAGTTATTTCAGCCAAAGTTTCAACTATAGTGGGTTGTTCTTTCAATTTTTCATTTTGAAACTCTAGATACCCTCTTACCCCTCTGCCCTACCCTCTACCCTAAGTGCAGGTCTTCTTGGTTTTCCCCATCCCCTGCCCTAGGAAGAGCCCCTCCCGTCACAGGCTTTCTGCAGCACCCATTCCTATGTCTCTCTATGCTTAGCTTGCTTCTGCAGGCGGCTCCTGAGCCTTCCACATGTCTCCTTCCTGCTTCATCCCACTGCAGGTCAAGGCCCATTCCCTCAGCTGAGAGGCGGCAGTGCAAACAATAAAGAAAGTTCTCCTTTAGCTCCACAAACCTCTCTGGAGTTGAGCTGAGTCTCTACCACCATACTACTCTCTTATCCTGTGATTAGGATCAGGAGATCATCCTAGGACTGAAAGCCTCTGCATTAGTGACACATGACACACAACTCTTCTAAAATCTAAGAGAGGGATGTGTCAGCTCTTGGCATCATCTGTCATTAAGTACAAAAATCATTGTGTCTAGCAAGTACTTTTTTCAAAATCTGTGATGAGGTAATTTCCCTGTTTCACTGGAAATTGCCTCTCTCTCTCTCTCTCCACAGTTCTAGTTATTTTGTTGTATTTCAAGGGATGGAATGAATAAAAATAGCTTTATGGTAGCAAATTTAACTGGAAGTCTAACTGAAAACCTGAGATGGGATCATTGTTCTCCTTCTCATTGGCATTACTGGCACACGCAAAGCTGCTACATCCTCAGTGCACATAATGGTAAGGCGAAGTTTTTATATGTAGAGCAAAGAAAGAATATAGCACCTTGGTCTATGTGAATAAAGCACTGTGTAAACCACCCAGGAAACCTAAAAGAAGAGATGATATATGAGCCACTTGTGCTGCATAAGGAAATATTTTGGTTAGTTAGAAATCTGAGCGTCATCCTGGTCTCAGCTCCTTCCATCCCCTCCACAGCTAACCTACCAAGTTGTAACAGTTCAGCGGGTCAGTTCCTCTCCTAACCTTTCCAAAGGGAAGGGTCTCCTCTTGTTTTTCTTTCCTGGTCCCTACAACCCACTCTCCACATTGTGGCCAGATGGATCTTCTGAAAACACAGAAATCCTGGGCCCCTCGCCTACTTAACATCTGTGAATAGATGCCCATTTGCCCCAGGGAACAAGGTTAATAAATCTGTGTATGGTTTGTACAGCTCTTCATCACCTGGCCCTGATTTCAGGCATCTACTTTCTGGCATTTCTACCCCACTGCTCACTCCCTTGCAGGCTCCCAGAGGCCCTGTGCTCCATTTCATTTTCTTAAATCAGCTGAGCACAGTCTGGGCACCAGGCTGTGACACATGCTGTTTCCCTGACGGGACCAGTCCATGTCAACTCTAAGTAGCCTAATGCTTGTAATACACTGGCCTGCTTAATCAGGCCTCTGCCAGGGGCCGCATCTCTTTTTTTACTCATCTTTCTCCCCATTGCTACCTACAAGCCTGGAACAAAGTGGTGATTAGGTGAATGTCTGAATTAAAGCAGGGAACATTTTGTCTATTCCAAAAAAAAGCAGGATTCTAGTCTATCCCTCAAGTCAGTAAAGGGATAATACAGGCAATAATTCATTTTAAAATGCTGCTGTGCACTTTCATTTTTATAGATGAAAATAATAAAAGTCATTATTAATTTTTGCTCTGGATATTTCTATGTTTAAAGAAGCTCCAGGCCTCTTATTTAAACATGTCAAGTGTTAGTCATTTTGAAAAATACAATCTGAAAAGGAAAAAAATATATAAAAATCAAAATGGTAACTCAGTTTTACAAGCAGGACTTTAGATTTAAATCATTCATCACCACTGAGTGAAAAAATCAATGGAAGGAAGGTTTTTATGACTTTCTATTTTTATAAAACTATAAAAAGTCATAATAAATATTTAGAGGCATGGTGCATTTTCAAAAGAGAAAAGGATTTGAAACAGTAGTAACAAAGAGAATAACTGGGAAGCTTCTGTATCTTACTGTAGTTAAGGCAAATGAATGAGTAGCTATTTACTTTGTTAGTGGAACTAAATGCCATAAACCTAGTATCATCCCCCTCCACGGCAGTCCAAAGGGGAACATCCCGGTATTTATAATCTGCTCTGGAGAGCAAGTCTCTCTGTTAATAGAAGCTGAGTATTAGTCATTGTTGAGGTCTTCACGGTGCTGGGAAAGCTCACCACTCACACTCACAGTCAGACAGCATCAGTAAGAAAGGGGCTAGCTGCTCCCTCCAGAATTCAAGGGTCATGTGTGCCATCCGCATTTCCTCCCCTTGATGTCTTATCAGTCACTGGGTTCTGTTGATTTTGCCTCTAATGTTTCTTGATTCTTGGCCCTTCCCTCCATGTTCACTGCTACAATCATCTCTCACCTGGGCACCCACCTACAGTGGATGCTGAAGTGATCCTTCATCCACTCTTAATACCCTCTTGTCTATCATCTTCAGGGAAAGCGTAGTATCAATTTAGAAACACAAGTATCATCTGCTTGGCTATTTTTATCCAGTCTTAGATATGTTTATTTTCTTTGATGCTGCATGAAGTACACCATCATTTTTAGTTTTGATTGACATCAGCTGAATATTCAGTTATGCCAAGACTGACGTTTACTTTAACTATGACACAGTTTAGTTAACCAGACTTTTATTAAACAATGTTCAGAAATAGTCATATTTGACTTAACCATAATGTTAGACTGTAGACCATTTATCATTCACAGATCATTTTGAGTGCGTATATAGTACAACATAGGTTAATCATTGGTAAAAAGCATTAGTGTTTAATGTTTGAGGACCATATCAAGTGGTTATGAAATAGTCATGTTACGTATTTCGGCACTTCATTTTTAGCCTAGTTGCATATCTTTTTCATTAAATGCAACTTGTTGCAGTTGCTAATCCATTACTAACCTAAATAAATGTAAAGATATGTCTGCAACTACCTGAGCTAATCTCTCTTCTTGTGGTCATTGCATCACTGATCTGGAGGTTTGTTTCTCTTTAACAGATTACTCATTTCCTCTGTGTCCTCTTACTTATTCTAGTATCAGTCACATTTCAACAGCTGTGGAAAAACCTTCCTCCATCAAGACCACCAAACATTTATTAGGCTTCTATGTGCAGTCTTGCCCATAAAGTACCTAAGGTCTTCTACTATTTTTACTTAATAATTTACTGACACAATGTATTGACCCCAGATGCCTTATTTTATGGATAATCACCCAGGACCCCATAACACTTGGAGTCTGTCTGTCTCCAAGCGAGTTCCTGAGCCTGACCATTTGCTCAGGAGTTTTGGGAGATATTCTTTATGAATATTAATTCTAATGGCTCTTTACTATTTCTATTAGGATGTCAGAATTTCAAGTGGCAGGATGGATTATTAAGAGTGTGGATTTTGGATCCAGAATGCCAACATTCAAATCCTTATTTGGTCACTTTTCAATGACTGCGGGGCCTGAGCAAGGCGCTTCACCCCGCTGTGACTCCCATTTCTCATTGGTAAAAAAGGCGGGCAGTAAGCAGTTCCTAACTCACAGATTTGTTGTGGTTGTTAAATGTGTTAATAGTAATGTGTTTAGAAGAGTGCTTGGCCTCTATAAAACACAATGTGTTAACTATTTTTATTGTTATTATTGTCACTTTTATTCTTTCAGTACCTCCACTGTAATTCTAAATGCAAGTAGGCAAACAGACTTCTAAGACACAGATAGTTTTTAATCTAGTATGTGTTCATTTTCTTTAACTTTATAGGAGACTGTAAGGCAGGAGATACAGCAAGAATATCATCATTTCAGTGGGAGTCCCAGCAGCTCCCCAAGTACACAGTTACTTTTGTCTCCAACCCATATGAGGTATGCACAGCTGCCATGTTCAAGAGCTTTATGATAGAAATGGTATCCTCTACAATACCATCCTGTTCATGCAGGCCTGAGGCCTGGATGCCAGTTCATTCTTTCCCCAATGCAGCGGCAGTTTCACTTGATAAATGAGGCCAACAAAACATTCTCACTTATTTTAGCTCTATTGTTTCTAAGAAAACAGCACTATAGGAGTCAGAGATCATTCCAGAAAGGCCTTCATCAGCCCCAACCAGCCCAGAAGCTCATGATTTACTCAAAATTTGTTTCATTTTGAAAAGAAATTCTGGTTAATATAGAAAATATGTTCTTGCAGGAAGTAGGGTAGATATTCTTTAGATTTAGTTAAAAACTGAATATTACATATATACAAGTATAGACAAATTCCTTCATTGGCCTTTTTAAGCATTCACTGGAAAGAATGTTCTTCCCAGACCTTTCTCTGCTTCTCCAATTCTTATGGCTCTGTAATGTTCACGAGAAGTACCTAATCAGGCTATCGGTATTGACCTGTGCTAATATATGGATATCTTGGAAGAAGGAAAACTTTAAAATTATATCACCAATCATTCACATCTAATTATGTGTTTTATGATATGGGTATACAAATAGCATTCTTCCAACTAAAGACCAGAGGCTAACTAAATGGCTCATCAGTCAAGGGAGGTTGGATGGGACAGGTCCCAGTTATCTATTGCTGCCTAACAAACTACTCCAAAACTTAGAATTTTGAAACAACTGTCTTATTATATCACATAATTTTGTGCATCAGGAATTTAGAAAAAGCTGGGATGGATAATTCATTTGATCCAAGTGGCAGTGATGGAGGTCAGTGGGGTTATTCAATTGGCAGAGCATCTGAGGACGCTTCCTTAACAAGCCTGGTGTCCTGGCAAGGATGGCTGGAAGGCTATTTGTATTAGGGTATCATTAGAATTTTATAAGATAAAAAAATAAATTATATTTGTATTTATTTTTAGTCAGACTTCTTACATGAACGCTCAGGTCTCCAACAGCAAGTATTCCTGCAAACAATGTGGGAAACCACTTAGTTTTATAACCTAACCTCATAAGACACAAGAATCTCTTCTGCCTCACTCTATTGGTTGAAGCAATCACAAGCCCACCCATGTTTAAGGTGAGAATATACAAACACCCCCTCTTTGAAAAAAATATCAAGGAATTTTTGGCTGTGTTTTAAAATAGTAACATGGGAACTGTAAAGAGATTTCTAGCATACGTAGGACGGTTTAGGGCAGTATACTTGAGTGGGGAGTCCCTCTCCAGGAAAGAGGAAACATAGGGCACAATTTGTTTGCTAAGAAGACCTGAATCTAGGAGATAGAAATGTATGATTGACAAATTGCCCATTCAAACTTCAGCCAGACATAAAACTTACACCCAACAGAAATGTCTGTGAATATTAACAAAACCAAAGCCAAAATCCAGAACTGGATAAATTGCTATGGAATTTTTAAAAGTGGTATGAAAATGATTCAAATAATTGCATATTTTATTATCTCATCCATCTAAAAGGCAGATTAAAATGTGTTAAGCTGCTTATACTGAGATTTTTACAGTTACCTCTCCCCAAATGTATGTGCTTTATCAAATGTAACTTAAACTGGAGCACCAAATGTCCCTTAATGAATCTAGATGTTTGTAGATTAATGCAAGGGCTTTCAAAATCATTTGCTATTTTTCTACAACAAATACATTTTTATTTATGATAATGACAATTCTTTAGTAGGCAAAGCATAAAGCATGGCTTTATAAAGAGACAAAGACTATATCTTAAACACTGAGAGTGGGTTTCAAGAACAGTGAAGGACAAGGACAGATCCCGAAATAGGGGAGATAATACTCTGTGGACTTATCAATTTATCCACAAGTTAATTAAATAGTTTCCTTTCAGTGATACCCACAGCTAATAATATCCACAACAGTAATATAATTTGCAAACTCTCAACATTTTGTAAACCTTTAATGTGAAGAACTAGTAACAGCATAAAATGGTTAGGAAAAAAAAATCACATTGGAATTTTGAATACCCAGTTAATCCAAGTTAATTTATGTTATGGACATCAATATAGATGTATATAAACACATATTGATATACATACACTATGGAATATTTATAATAGAATTTAATTTTTACAAATTTGTAACTGTATATTTGTATACAATTCCATATTTAATCTCACATATATAAGGTTCATAAAAAACTGGGATTTCTTCTCTTTCTCTACTGTATCCCAGTGACAAAAAGAGTATCCAGCACATGCTAGGGCTCAATATGCACTTATTGAATTAAATCTGACTCCCCCACTGTAACAAACTCAGGTCACTAACACTGTCTTGCCCTTTAGGAAAGTCATCATTTTGATCAGTGTGTGTTTGTGTGTGTATATCCACAAAAATATAGCTTTTCTTTTCCCTAGCCACTTTTCACTCCCTTTCATGTGCTGTTCTTTCTTCTTTTGTTAATTTCCAGTAATATAAAAGGAGAATTAATTATCTTTCTGCTATTTTTATTTCAGCAGTCCTTGAAGCTACATAGCTCAACTATATTTTCCATTTTTATTTAGAAAATTGACTAAACCATTTAAATTTACCAGTTTATCCTATTGCATAAATAGGGAACATATGCACTTTTCTCGATGTATAAAAATGAATCAGTTTGGCTTTGCAAGTCATTTTAGGGATGAGGATAGATGTCCTCAGAAGAAGAAACAACCTACAATCACTCAGTCATGAGCTTGATATTCCAAGGCCGTTTTATACATTTGATAAGGCAAGTCTTTACTGAAGAGTTGTGATCTATTCAACACTGCTTTAAACATTATGGCAAATAAAAATATATAATACAACTTCAAAGATGACATTTTCACATACATAATTATTAGAGAATGTTTTAAGACCATATATACAGATGAGACTGCGGGAAAATGGGGAGAATGATGCAGACTAGGAGAATCAGGAAATATTTCAAGGAGGAAAATTCGAGACCTCATCTGGGTAGAAAAGAGGCAGAGACGATAATACACTGATGCTTCAGTTTAAAATCTTATCACAATTATCATTCTCTTTAGGTGCTCAGGATCTTACAGCTTTGATAAATGTTAAAGCGATTACATTTAAAAAGTTTTCTTTCAAAATGAAGTCAGGAAAATCCAGTTATGACTTTATGGTCACCATCTTCTGTGAACAAGCAAATTTCAGGCCTCTCTGGTTGCCTATCTTCAGGCATCTTCTAAGTGTCCTTTAGAGCCCTATTACGCTTCACCCTATTGCTACTGATTTCTCCCGAACCCATTCCTCTGGGCCAATTGTTGTCCATGTTTCTTGCTAAAAGACTCCCTAGCTCCCTTACAGAATATCCACTTACTTCTTATGTAATCCTCAAACAGATGATTTCTAAATATCAGGAGGTAAGAGAAGATGGACCAGAATTACCCTCACTCTTACCACCACTTGCAGACCATGGAAATTTTGGAAAAACCACCACTACTCTTTTTGCTGACATCATCTAGCTATGTGTCCCCTCCCCTCACAATCTCATACAGTCTATGAGAACCTTGGCCCTAACTAAGTCTTTTTCTCCACCTGAATTCACAACAGCATCTCATTATTCATGCTAAAAAGATAAAAGCAAAGCATACCAACCTCCCACTGGTTTGCCTTCCATTCCTAGTTGACCACTGTTTACGTAACACACAACCTTGTGTTACTGTTTTAAATTCTGTATTCCATTTGTTTTCAGCACAATTGCATTCCCTTTCCACTTCTTTACTCCTTCATACCTAAATGTAATATACACGTCCTACTACAAATGCTTAAAATGTTTCCCTCCTACCTAACTTTGAATCAAACTCCTATTCAAACATTAAAATAGCATGAACATCCACTACTCTGTAAATTCTTTGACATTCTTGACTTGTTTAGAATTCGTGACTTTCTTCTCTGTAATCATGTAGAATTTGGTTATGTCGGGGAGAAAAAATTTTCCTCTACCCTTTTAGGTCCCATTGGTTGGTCTGTTAATTAAATTGACATAAGGCAGACTAACAGGAGAAAAAAAATAATGTACGTATGGGAGCCCTATGAGCTCAACGAGAGGCTGCCCAAGAGTCAGGCAATTGAAGCTTCTATGCCTTTCTGAGCTAAAAAGAAAAGAGTGGGGATTTGGGGCTTTGGAGGGAATGAAGACGATTCACAGGAAGATGGGAAGAGAGAAAGTTTGGCAAACAAATGCTTGTGCCAAGCAGAGACAATGGGACACAGAGAGGTCTCTGAACAAACAGGCACTGCCAAGCCCTGTCCTGCCCCACCAACCACACCTACCGCTATTCCTTACAGTTCTCTCCAGTGGTAGCTCTCTTTCTGGACGAGGCTCTCTATCTAGATTTTTTTAGGCAGTTGAAGGGGAGGTACAAAGCTCTTCCTGAGTCTTGGCTTCCACTGTTGTCGGCTCCACAGAGTCCACATGCCAAAGTGGCACATGCTGGGGCAGCTCCTTCTGAACACGTTCAATCACATGTATACTCATTTATTTGCTTGGGCTGCTCCCTCCGTCGTTAGGTGAACTTGACATGCCACTTGGGCCTTATATATCTTTCAATGTCCCTAGTAAATAGTAGTAACTCAAAATGTTTCCTGAAAGTTTGATTGTATATTATATATACTGAATTTTTTTTGTTTCTATGCGACATTGTCACTGGTGAAAACATGTAGTTATATCAGTTGATATGGCCTGATAATAATACTCTTATACCTATTGTAATATCTGTAGTCCCACTAGGTACCAGTGTAGGTTTCCTTCAAAGATAAACAATGCATGGGAATAAAATTCTATGCTCCCCTGTTTAATACCCTTTTTAGGGAATATTAAAATCATCTCTTTTATTTAAAATCCCCTACCCCAGCTGTCAGAGGAATAGAGAACAAAAATTCCATCAATGTTATAATTAACGCAGTTTGGTCTTTCTTTACTTTTCCCTTTCCATGGAGAGGAATCTGCCTCTATATCCCAAACAGATGTTTTACTCAGGCTTTGTGAAACCACATTTCTGTAACTCTCCTCCTGGGCCCTATTCCCTAATGTCTGAGGCAAAATAATTTTCCAGGTTGCTAAGCAAGACTATTAAAAGGTTGAGGATTAATAATAATTCTCATAATTTTATTTTGTCTCTATTTCCCCCTTCCATCACTTTTATTTTCCATTTCTAAAATTTCAAATTTCTCATAGATGGATATACATATATATGTGAGATATATATATATATATATACATATATATATATATATATATATATATATCTCACAGATAAAGGAACACCATAGTTTTTAAAGATAACATGCTAAAAATTTCAAATTTCTTAATACATGCATTTAACACTGTATAGGAAAAGGAGCTAATGAATATTACTGTATTTTCCAAGAAACTATGCAAAGATTGCCTAACACCAGGATTTGACCATAGAAATCTATTGTGTCACATTAAATCTATGACTCTGTATAAGCACCACATTTTCTCCTTCTTACGTCTAGTTTCTTTAATACAAAATACCAATCTGTGGGGGAGATGTACACTTTTTTCTATACACTGAATATTTTATATTTCTTAATTTATGTGATTAGAAGAAACTGTTTCCTGCCTAGCTACTTTTTTAATCTTATTGACTTGCCTCTTTTCTGATACATGGGCAAGTCAAGGAAATTAAATTGCCAAATTTTGTTTTTATTTCTGTTTGGTGACATTTAAACTTCCTCCAATGATACATTGTACAGATTTTCTACTCAGGTAGAAGTCAAGGCCTATTAATCAGTATTCTGTGTTATTTTTGCAGAGATCATCTGCTTATGAAGACTCATTAAAGCATGAGTCAGATATGTTCTAGGGTATATTTTAAGTTAATTATGTTCCAAAGTCTTACCTTTGCTGCTTTAGGCATAAATTAAAAGAGTCTAGGGGCTTCCCTGGTGGCGCAATGGTTGAGAGTCCGCCTGCCGATGCAGGGGACATGGGTTCGTGCCGTGGTCCGGGAGGATCCCACATGCCGCGGAGCGGCTGGGCCCCTGTGAGCCATGGCCGCTGAGCCTGCGCATCCGGAGCCTGTGCTCCACAATGGGAGAGGCCACAACAGTGAGAGGCCCACGTACCGCAGAAAAAAAAAAAAAAGAAAAAGAGTCTAAAGTAGTTTTTGAAAAAGTTTTTCAGCAAAGTGTTTTAAAATTAATTTAAAAAGATATTTCTAGAGGGAAATGCATCCGTTTGGAGATCTGACTATAAAAGAGAAATACTACATCTTGCAAACTCTCTATCCAAGAAAAAATAACCATGATTTTATTATGGCAAGGGGTACATTTCAAGGTCACTGCCTTGCTTTGCTTCTAAAGTTTGTTTAGCAGCTAGGAGAAAACACAAAGACTCAAATTCTGGCTTCTTTTAAGTGACATTTGGTATAAAAAGTATTTGATCAGAGAGTGAAGTACAGACTACAAGGAAGCCATGCAATCTGAATCTGTAATGATTTACAACAAAACATTCTACTGTACTGTAAATAATATTATGTGTGCAGTCTTTTCATTTTAATGTCAGAGACCATATTTTCTATTTAAGAACGAATAGGCAGTTAAATGCCAAGTCTACATTAAAAATCAAACTTCTTTTTCTATTTAGGAAACCCAAAGATTCGTTTTCCTAGAGTCTACTGAGTCCCTAACCCCAGAGAGTGAAGATCAGGACATCCAATGGGTTAATCTTGAGTCAGATGATTGGAGAGGCTTTTATCTCAATACTACTTTTAATTTAAATGCACTCGGATATCATATCAAATTAAATGAATTCATTAACACTAAAATAGGGCATTTTAGCAATTCACCAACCCAAATAAGGACATGTTCTAAGCCCTTGGTAAAGTCTCTCAGAAGAGAAGAAACTAATTAAATTAATACCACACGCTCTCCTGATACAGTGGCAAGAAGAGCTTTCTTGGTGGTGTGACTTTATAGATTGTTTTAGTAAAAAAAAAAAAAAAATCTTCCTTTTCTCCAACACCGGCTCCAAACCATCATGATATCCAAAATCTCCATAGAAAACTCTTAGGGTTTAGGAGTTTAAAGACCTCCCATGAGATGTAAATTTAGTTAATTGAACTGAGATCCAGTTCCTTGGCTGGCCATCAAGTAATCTTAGGAAAGGCACTCAGAGCCTCATCATCCTCCCGTATATCATGTGATCGTATTAATGGTACCTAAGAACATGTTAGCTGTTTAGCTTTAAAATTCTGCGAGTCTGTGCTAAATCTGGGACTATTAGCTAACACATCAAGATGCCTCAGTCATTAGCATCATGGCTGAAACTGATTAGATTGGCTGAAGTTAGTTGCCTATCGAGGTAGTAGGGGAAAGCATTAGTGACATGATATTACAAAAAATATTTAGCATCACAAAAGAAAAGCATGCTTTTCAGTTTGGGTCACAAAATGATTTAGAAGACTTAGAACCTTGTCATTTTATTGAGTTGTATACCTTAGAAATCTCTCTCTCTTTCTCTCTAAATATATTTTGATGTGATGATGCGAACAGTATTTATTCAGTTTTTCCTATAAGGCATAGACTGGATCAAAGTAAGTGTCCTTTCAATGAATGTATAATGGGATCAACCGGTCAATTAATATGAAAACTTGGATGAACAGATAGGTCTGAACGAGGAGCCTAACAGACAAAGTTGCTGGACATTTAACGACTCAGTCCTTGAAATAATAAAACTTTCAAGCAAGAAGCTTGCAGAATTATACGGCAATTTCAAAAGAGAGAAATAATTCAGAAGAACATCTGGTATTGGTTGTAAGTTAGAGAGCAAGTGAATTATAGAATTCTCTAAAAATGAATGACAATAAATAGTAAGAAAGACTGACAGCTAAACTAGCACTAACTAAAAGTGTGATAAGCTAGGATTCCACACCTACACACACACTCCCTTTTATGCTGTGTATCTTCCTCAATCTGGAGTCCTCTATAGTTTGCCAGGTGTCCAGCTCATGTCATATATGCCAAAGTCCTGTCTATTAAAAATATTTAATGACATGTTTTTAATGCTTCAAGGGACATGGGAACCTCTCAAAGACTTAAGAATATTCAACCCTGGAATAATGTCTCTAATTTTAGGGCCTGCAGAGCACCCACTGATGGAGTTATTTGGTGCAGGGAACCCTTCGATGACCTTGAAAACCACCATAATTGTACCCTTGCTTGGGCTGTTCTCAGTTTGAGTGGTGCACGTGAATACTGGAGGCTCCTGAGTACCTGACAGGCAATATCATACATTTGTTTGTTTCACCAACAGAACATAGCATATAGTAGCAACTCAATTTTCTACTGATTCCTTTCAGCTTACCTCTCTAGTGCCCATGGAGCAGTGTGGCCGAGAGATCAGCAGTCAGTGACTGATAAAGGGCTATAGGTTCTTTTTCATGTTTAGTTACTAACTTTGAGGCCCTAGGCCTTCACTTAACCTATTACTTTTCTTTACTGAAAGTGTTTATTTATCAGAGTATTATAAGGAACAAATAAGAAAATGCATAGCGAAATTATTTCACAAATATAAAGATCTAGATCTTTATATTTAGCTTGAGTTAAAATATGCCTGAATAATAATTACACTTGAACAAAATTAAATTCTAGAGTAGTATCATCAGAGCATTTTCTGTAATACTGCTGCATGTAGCTTAAACCAAAACAGAAACTGTATACCCATCACAGGAGCTAAGAGAGAAGACCAGTAGGATGGAAAGAAAAGGGAAAGAGACAAAGTATGAGAAAAAACACTGACTAAGATAGCAGGGGAAGAAAAGGAAGAGTAAGGACAAGGGGAAGCAAAAAAAGGAGGGCATCTATATGGAATAGTGGAAGAATATCTATTATAATAATAGGCTTCTTCCTCTAGGGATGTTTAAACTTTCCTTGCGTAGCTGAGACCAGGACCACAGAAGATTAATAAAGCGTAATGGTTACACAGAGGCTTCTATCACTTAAATATACTGCTTAAAAGAGAAAGATTTTTCCTTTCTTCTTGCAAAATGTAGAAATTCACTTATTTTACTTGAGTCCACAGCAACGTTTTACTGAAAATGCCTTAGCAATATATAGAAACAATCCAGTCAGCAATTTTTTAACATGTAACTGATTCTGAGAAATAATGAAAGACAAATGTTAAAAGCTTTACCAGTTTGCCTGTGGTGCTAAGCAGTATTTAATATTTGATTAAAATGGAAATAGGAAAACCATTTCAAAGGTGTTTTCATCAACATTTGTGTGCAAAAAAATCACTGTTATAATATATTGTGAAATTATATTGTACAGTGATTACAGCAGAATAGCATAGTGGTTGGAACACAATTTTTGGAGCCAGACAACATATTTTTTCAACAGAGTGATTTGTTCATTGTGAAATCTTGGGCAAATGCTTAACCTTATTTTTCCTTAGGTTCCTCATTTTTAACATGAAGGTTATAATAGTGGTATTGTAAAATTTGTATTAGGAATCAATTCATACAAATTATTTAGAACAAGTAAGTACGAGTTTTTGTTAAGTGTGAGTTTTTGTTTTAAACTTATTTTTAAGGGAGAATATGCAAGAGTAAGTTAAGTTTGAATTTTATTTTATTTTGATACTTCAAGTGTCCTTTATTTGTAAATGACTCCCTCCTAAATAAAATTTAAAAGTCTAGAATATAAGAAACTAATTACTTAGGGTGGAAGACACACCATAACAAAAAAAAGAAAGAAAAAACCTAATTATTTTTCAAGTACATCATATCTGCAGTAAAGAAAGATATTAAAAGAAATGATAATATTGTTACTTCGTTTCTTTATTAATATTTTTATTCATGGGCATTTAAAGATTAAGCAAGTTTCTTAAGCTGTGTCTTTATCAGCTGCATGTTTGCAGCTTCTTCCTCATCAAGTAACTTGAATTAGTACATAGAACTATCAAATTCCTTGACTTCTTTAATTTACTTCTCATTTCGTGTTGAAGTGTAATTACCCAATTTTCTTTTAAAATTTTCAGTTCTAATTAGCATATCAAAGTCTTTGGCATCTCATCAGATGTTACTTTACAAGTATTTTAATATATAAATATTGCAATTTTATAAAAAGATACCCTTAAAGAGTATCTTTCCATACTATTTTGGGTATACTAATGGCTAAACTAATGAGAAAAATGTAATGTAAGTGCTCAGGATAAACCCTTTTATAGACTACTTAAAAATAATCAACAGTACGAAAATTCAAAATAGTTGAAAAAATAAATTTGAAACAAATGCAAAATGCAAAACTTTCTCTTAATAAGGTATCAAAGACACAAGCAGGCAAAGCAGGTAAAATCGTTGTTTACCGTGTACATCTTCCCAACGATTAAATCATGAGGTAGCAATATTCTTACAGGTTCGTTAAGGATTACAGGTTAAAGAAACACTGATTACAGATATATATGCAAAACATAATTAATTTCTGAAATGAGATCTCTTTACTGATGAAACAAAAGCTGCTGATTTCCTTCTCTTTTTAATCATTTGTTTTGATCTTGTGCTATGTAAAGGAAGAAAAATAAATTTCCCTCTACCCTTCTAGATTTTTGGCTGAGACACTCCCTGTAATAAAGACCAATCAACAGGAGAAAGACAAGTTTAATAACATGTATACCTACTGTATACACGGAAGATTCCCAGAAAAACTGAGTAACTCTCCAAAATGGCCCAAGCCATCACCTTAAATACTATCTCCAGCTAAAAACAACAGAAGATGTTGGGGGTGGAGAGTGCCAGTTATGGAGGGTTATTAAGAAAAGCACACTAAATGAAGCTAAGGTTGTTATGCAGACTTAAGTCTTCTTCATTGATAAAGAGTTTCTAGATTTAGAATCATCCTCTTTTCCTGGTGCAGAGATACTCTTACAGAGGTTTCCTCTATAAATGTAAATCTCTCTTACAAAAGGGTAACTTCTACTACTCATTTTTAGAGCGTCTCCTATGTCTGCTGTTTCTTAAAAAAATAATTCAAAATAATCCTCATGCCCAAGAGGCATATTTTGGGATGACGTATTCTGCTCTCCTTCAGCTGCTACTGACTTTTCAATTATTCTATAATACTACTAACCTTTCATCAAAATAAAACTAAATAAAAGTACTTTTCAAATAAAGCCTTTAGGAAACATATCTGAATAATGTGGAAGAGAAGCCAAGCAAACTAAACGTTATTTAAAGGTGATTTTCTTTTTCACCCCTTCTTACTTCCTCAGCACCCAACTAAATTCGTCTAAATGTCAAATTCAGATCTCATGGAATACAGAGCATAAGGAAAGGATACAGGGCTATTGACCTGAAGTAAATAGACTGCCAGATATTTCTCCAGCAAAGATAGGTGAAAATTTGAGATCAGCAGAGAATTGCAATTAGACGTCTGCCACATTGGCAAGCCACATGCAAGTCCCCCCAAGGCACGGGAAGGAGAACACTTTTATAGAGGGGAAAAGGAAGCTGGGAGAGCTGTGGTAAACAAAGAGTCTATGGCTTTTCATTGGCTGAGTCCTTGTTGGGAAAGAATAGGCGTCTTTCTTCTTTCTGCTGGGCTCTGCTATGTTGCAGGGCCTGACAGCTCCCCTCTTCTGATCTCCAGACTCTATTTAATTAAGGTTTCTGTTATTAATTTTTTACAGGGCTTAAATTCAGTTTTGTGAAAGTATGCTTACCCAGCAACTGGTATTAAATACTTCAAACAGACAGTGGAAATTCCCCTACTGATTCTCCTAATATTACAACTATCCCAAAGTCATTAGAATGCATATTCTACTGCCCTCACCCTGCTTTTGAACCCTTAACGGACTACCATCAGCATACATTATTCTGGTCTCAACGTAGAACATATTTCTTACCTTTTGTTAAACATCAGAAAGTTATCTGCTGAGCAATGATGGACATTCTTTCTTCCACAGAATCTACAAATAAAAGTTAAAAGATTTTAAGACTCTAAATTATACAGAATACTTCATAATGAGTTTACCATTGCCATACCAATGCATTTGTTTATTTCAACATATATAAATAAGGTTATTGAGAAAACAGAAAAGTATATTGATTCAATCATATGACTGTATTTTCATCAATATCTTTTCTAATTTCTAACATCTCTGAGTAAGATTGTCAGGGTATACTCTACCTAATGGTACCTGGCTGACGGGGCCAGGAGCAAGAACTATAATGTAGCTGTTGCCTTCCTGGCCAAACATGTGTTCTGTGTGATATGGCTATCTCTGCCCAGAGGGAAAACACCTTGTTTTTTTTTTTTCCTTGATATACCCAAAAGGGGTGTCGTTTGAAATTCTTCAAAGGAAGGTTAATTTTCGTTCTTTAATTTGTATGTCAGTACCAACTGTGCTCTAAGAGACACTGCAAAATAGACCAGAAAAAGAGTGAATTTCTCTTTTATGAGCAGTATTTACATATCTGTTAAAAGAGTAAAGAGATGACATGAATTCATTAATGAATGAAATGCAGTTGACCTTTAAACAATGAGGGGTTGGGGGTGCTGACCCCCTCCCCCATTTGAAAGTTTTCCTACTGCCATCTCTGACTCAAAAAACAAAGGAAATGATAAATGATTCACCAAAGGGCAGGAAGCTGACACAGCTTGTATAGACTCAGGACTCAAACTCTAGTTCTTTTGATTCCACACATTGTGATTTCTAATCCAACACAAATTTTTCTTAGTTAATTTAAAGATCTGTAAAATGAAAATACAAGTACGATACTTACTGAAATAAATCTGCATATAAGTGTACCCGAGCAGTTCACGCTCGTGTTGTTCAAGGGTCAAATGTATTACTTTTAATCTCATAAGAGTAAATGAATGAAGGCATATTGAATAGAAATATTACCCTCCAAACCAGGTTTCTTAACCTAGCTCTGAACATCTTTGGCAAAATGATTTCTAACAGGACTATAATAATATACTCCTCATTTCATTGAAATACTTTGTTTTGTTGCTTTTATAATTTTTTAATTACTTGCAACAGTTGCATAGAATATTTGCATAGAATTTTATAGAATAAATTAAGTTGTTTCTTTTTTGGCTAATAACAACTTTGCTGAAATAAACTTGTTTTATATATTTCTTTGCATATATGAAAATAGGACATTCCCAGCTATGGAACTGATAGGGCAGGAAATATATGAAAATTTATCTTTCACACATTTTAATTATTCTGATAATTTTTTACAAAGGTTGAACTACACATTATTAATATTTTTAAATGTTTGCAAAATTGTATAATGCTATTTTGACTTGCATTCACTTAATTACGTATGAATTTATGCATCATTATGTTAATTTGTGTGTAAACTGCTTATTCATTTCTATGCTTATTAGATTATTCATATTTTCCAAATATATTTATAAATGTCCCTTCCCCTAATCCTAGGAATGCTGTAGGAAAAATAGGAAGTGTGTTGGAACTCAGAACTTTGTTTAGCAACTAACAAAACACCCTTAGCCCTGAGATCCACCCATTCTTTCTTCTAAGAGTTACACACAGCACACAAGCACCCCATATACCATTTTTATAATCACGTTTTTTTTCTCTCCTGTAGTAGTTCTATTTATGTTCTTGATATGAATACTTTTTTGTTGTTGTTATATGTATTGCAGGTGTATTTTCCCAATCTGTGGTTTGTCCTTTAGCTTTGTATATGGGGGCTTCCAAAATTAAATTTCTAAGCTTTTCCATGCTACCCAGAGAGAGATCCATTCAGCATTTTTCTGGGTTCCCAGCATAACTTAAAGGGAAACTTTCACAAAGTCCAGAGCTTTTAATGTCCTACAAATGAAAGACGATGTCCTCAAATTCCTTGCAGCAGAAACCCACTTAGGTGGCACCAACCTTGACTTCCAAATCGGACAGCTATCTAAGAAGGAAAAGTGATGGCATTACCTCTAAATCTGAAGAGAACCCGGGAGAAGCTTCTGCTGTCGGCTTCTGCCATCACTGCCATTGAAAACCTGGCTGATGTCAGCATCATAACCTCCAGGAAGACCAGCCAGAGAGCTGTGCCGAAGTTTGCTGCTGCCATGGGCGCCACTCTTACTGCTGGTCACCTCGCTCCTGGAGCCTCACTCACCGGAGCCCGGCAGGCTTCCGGGAGCCGCGACTCGTGGTGGTTCCCGACACCAGGCCTGACCACCGGCGTGAGAGGCATCTTCTGTGAACCTGCCTACCACTGCTCCGTGTAACACAAACCAGTCTCTGTGCTGTGTATACACCGCCATCTGGGCAACAAGCGGGAGCTCGCTCGGCGGGTCTGACAGGATTGACGGACGCTGACCGGGAAGTTCTGCGCATGCGCGGTTCTCTCTCCCGTGAGCGCCTGCGGGAGTCCCGCCTACTCTCGGCTTGTGGGAAGATTCTCCACAGGTGGTAAAGGAAGGGCAGGCCTCAGCTGAGAAGGCTGTAACCAAGGAGGAATTCAGGGTGAACGGACCGCTCCAGCTCCTGAATTTACTGCTGCTCAACCCGAGGTGGCAGCCTGGTCTGAAGGCGGCAAGTACCCTCTGTGCCTGCCCAGCAGTTCCCCTCTGAGAACCTCAGTGCACCGCGGTCACTGAAGATGCCGCTGAAAATGGGCTGCAGCTGCCACTGCTCAGGCCACGCAATGTGAGGAGCAACGCTGAGTGGTCTTCAGCTGTTCTTCTGGAGACTCTAACCCAGAAAATGGAAATAAAAGTGATGGAAAATAAATAGCCTCTAAAACAATTTCTAAATTATGCAGTGAATTCAACTACGTTAGAAACCAGCTTGGGTCACCAGTTGGCAGTAAGCTTCCACTTTTCATTTGCAGGTAATACATAAAGGCATTCATGATAATGTCCATTTCATAAAAGAAATTCAACATTTATACAAATAATTTGCTAATTCTTATGATCTTAGCTACTTTTTAGTTTGTTTTTTCCACGTTTAAAGAAAGCGATATATCTTACTCGTATTTCACACATGATATCTTGCTGCTCTATTTTTTAAAAAATGAACTCTAGGGGCCTCCCTGGTGGCGCAGTGGTTGAGAGTCCGCCTGCCGATGCAGGGGACACGGGTTCGTGCCCCGGTCCGGGAAGATCCCACATGCCGCGGAGCGGCTGGGCCCGTGAGCCATGGCCGCTGAGCCTGTGCGTCCGGAGCCTGTGCTCCACAATGGGAGTGGCCACAACAGTGAGAGGCCCGTGTACCGCAAAAAAAAAAAAAAAAAAAAAAAATGAACTCTATAAAATATAAAGACCTAAGTAGCTAGAGGTATATCTCTTATTAATATGTAAATTGTAAAAGTTTTCTATTTTTTGGTTTCTTTCCACAATATTTCATATGGAAATAGTAGCAAAAGAAATTCTTTTTCTTGTGACTTTGTTGTACCTCTTAAAAGAAATACTCTCTGAATTATTTGCTTTTTTTCTCTATTCACAGATTGATGGGCTATCTTCTGAAGCATGTACTCAAGGCTGTATTTTTACTTGGGTTTTGCATACTGAGCATATATCTTCTGGTAAGTTGCACCTTTTGTTCTTTTTTTATGGCTTTTATGCATTGTTATTCCATTAGTACAAGGTTAGCTATTGCTACAAATGTCCCACAGAGAGAAAATTTCAGTGACTTTCTTGACAATGCTGAAAAGTCTTTGTTTAGCATTCACTCTGCCTTCTAATTCTGTGCTGTTAATGTCACTTTCTGTGTTCCAGTTTAATTCAGGTTGAGTTATTCTTATTCTTTCAGTCTCTAATCGCTAGCTCTTATATCTTTCAATTATACAAATCTGAGCACAGCTTTGGTCTGGATTCACACAAGCTTGATCTGTCACTTGAGTTCAGGTCTAAAGTAGTTTTTGATGTTTGCTACAACCATCACCTCATTGTCAGCCCCAGATAAAGTTGTCAGAAATTTACTGCATAATTTGGTAGGGTTTTACTGAGAATAAAATGAATTTCATTTGGAATAGACTTAGGGAAAAACATGCCATTAAAAAAATTAATTTGACAGAAAGTAGAAGTATTAAAATAAGTCTACATATTAATAAAATTATTTAAATATAATGAGTATTTATTGGTACACTAATTTGATATTTGTAAAAAAATGCACTTCAAGGCTTCTATAATTTCCTAAAGTGAGTAATAATAAAAAAAATCGAACAAAACTTCCTCAAAACAAATGCAGTGCAAATAAAGATGATTTATAAACCAATTTTTCTGATTATTAATTAAACTTTGATATAACTATTAGTCTTTGATTTATATTACCATATTTATTTGAAATTTAGCAAATGAGTTGCTTTAAAAAATGCATTTGGTAAAACCTAGAGCAATGACAAAAAGAAAAAACAAAAACATAATTACTAAGCTAATAGTAACAAAAAATTACCATGCTAAAAAGTATTAAATTAACCCAAGTAGAGGCAGGAAAGGAGCAAAAACTGGATCAAAGAACAAAGGCAGAAATAGGAAATAAAGAGCAGCTGGTATATTTAAACTCAGTCAAGGTGATAACAGTATTATATATAAAAGGTTTAAACTCAGGGAGCAAGGCAGACATTATCATAATGGGTGAAAAAAGCTATAAGTTTTCTACATAAAAACCACTTTTAAAACGAATACGTTTAAATCTAAAAGGATTGAAAAAGGTCCATTATATCATACCTATTCATAAGATACCTAGAGAAGTAACATTAATATTAGACATGGTAGATTTTAGAATAAGAAATATTACCATGGATAAAGAGGAAAATGTTATGGCAGAGGGGATGATTTATGAGAAGGATATAACAATCTTAATTTTAATGCATCTAATAGATAAACTTTACTTAAAGTAAAAATTAATAGAACTGATAGGATAACTAGAAAAAACTACAATTATAGATGAAGTTTACAGTCCTTCTCTCACCATCAAAAAATATTATACCACTACACTTAAATTGTATAATCTTACAAGAATATACCTTAATGTTCTCCTTCCTGTCCTTTGGAAAATAGTTATTATATATTTTATGTCTACTTATGTTATAAACTACACATTTTGAATATAATTTTTTCATATATTTGGTAGTTCTGCATAATTCTGTAAACTGATATTTTCTTAAATGGTTAATGGAGGATGTTACAAAACCATTCATCTGGAAAAGATACATTCAAAGTACAAGCTAGACTAATGAATTTTAATGTAACAAATTACAAAAATACATGAATATGGTTTCAGTTTTCTTATTGAAACTAACTTCTAAGAAGCTACCACTTACCAAGTTTTGACATTGTATCAAAGAAAATATCTACAAATATCTGAAAACACTTAAAATACACCTGGGCTTCCCTGGTGGCGCAGTGGTTGAGAATCCACCTGCCGATGCAGGGGACACGGGTTCGTGCCCCGATCTGGGAAGATCCCACATGCCGCGGAGCGGCTGGGCCCATGAGCCATGGTCACTGAGCCTGCGTGTCCGGAGCCTGTGCTCCGCAACGGGAGAGGCCCCACCGTGAGAGGCCTGCGTACCGCAAAAAAAATAATAATAATAAATAAAATAAAATACTCCTAATTTTTCAAATTACTAGTCTGTGTAAAGGCCAGATTCTCTTCATATACTTTTTTTTTTTTTGGCTGCGCTGGGTCTTTGTAGCTGCGCGGTCTTTCTCTAGTTGCGGTGAGCGAGGGCTACTCTTCGTTGTGGTGCGTGGTCTTTTCATTGCAGTGGCTTCTTGCTGCAGAGCATGTGCTCTAGGCACGCGGGCTTCAGTAGTTGTGGCTCGGAGGCTCTAGAGTGCAGGCTCAGTGGTTGTGGCGCGTGGGCTTAGCTGCTCCGTGGCATGTGGGATCTTCCCGGACCAGGCCTCAAACCCATGTCCCCCGCAATGGCAGGCAGATTCTTAACCACTGCGCCACCAGGGAAACCCCCTCTTCATGTACCTGAACTTAAAAAAATACCATGGACTGAATGCAGAAAGAAATCTGAGAATCCAGTTATCTTATATTTATACAAACATTACAGAAATTTTCAAAATCTAAAACATTGCTTCTCTCTCATGATTTTATATATATAGTTATCTTTAATTTAAATATTTGTTTACATTAGAGATAAAAATAGATTGGATTTTACTGTTGCTTTCAGTCAAATACATATTAATACTTTTTCAGTTTTTATTTTTTATTGTGGTAAGAACACTAACTTGAGATCTGTCCTCTTACTGAAGTTTTAAATGCACAACTCAGTATTGTTAAGTGTAGGTACTATGTTGTACAGCAGATCTCTGGAACTTGTTCATCTTACCTAGATGCAACTTTATACCAGTTGAACAGAAACCTCCCATTTCTTCATCACCCCAGCCCCTGGCAACCATCATTCTACTCTCTGTTTCTATGAGTTTGACTATTTTAACTTCCTCTTATAAGTGGAACCATGCCAGTGGAATTCTGTGTCTGGCTTATCTCACTTATCATAATGTCTTCCAGGGTCGTTCATATTGTCATATAAGGCAGGATTTCCTTCTTTTTAAAGCTTAATAATATTTTCATTGTATGAAATATACCACATTTTCTTTATTCATCCATCAATGGGCATTTAGGTTGTCTCCATACATTGGCTATTATGAATAATACTGCAATGGACACAGGTGTGCAGATATCTCTTTGAGATCCTGATTTCAATTCTTTTGGTTATATAACCCGAAGTAAGGTTGATAGATTATATGATAGTTCTATTTTTAGTATTTTGAGAAACCTCTGTACTGTTTTCTGTAATGGCTGCACTAATTTACATTTCCACTAACAGTGCACAAGGGTTCCAATTTCTCCAAATCCTCTCCAACACATTAGCTTTTAGTTTTTTAATAATTGTCATCCTAACAGGTGTAAGGTGATATCTACATAAATAAAAGCACTTTGGGGTCCTCAGTTACCTTTATACATATAAATGTGTACTGAGACCAAAAATTTTGCGAACCACTGGTATAGATTCAAATTCATCTTTGGTATTATATTTTTTCTGCTTAAAGTACTTCCTTTAACATTTCTTATAGTACTGTTCTCCTGCCAATGAATTCTCTCAGTCTTTTATATTATTTTTTTGTCTTCTTAAAGAGTGTTTATTTTGTCTTCATTTTCAAAGATATTTTTCGTGAGTAGAATATTCTGCTTCCTTCAGTCTTTGGGTTTGAATCTGTACATGAATATACTGAAATTCCTAAAGCTAAGCAAAGAACATCTGGCAATGGAGAAAAAAAGAACAATTGTTGGGATACCATTTGTTTTTTTTTTCTGGCATTTAAAAAATGTCCCCTATTGTCTTCTTACTGGAAGGTTTTCTGCCATTATCTCTTCAGTTTGTTTTGTTTTCTCTATCTCTGCCTGTTTGTTTATTTGTTTCCATTTCCTTTTCCCATCCATGTGGTACTAACTGCATATATGTTAGACAGCTTGATATTGTCCTAAATTACACAGAGGCTCTGTTAATTATTTTCAGTTTATTTTCTCTCTTTGCTTCATTTTGGATAGTTTCTATTGCTCTGTCCTAAGTTCAATGATATTTTGTTCTCCATTATCTAACCTGAACTAATCACATCCAGTGAATTTTTATTTTAGACATTATAGTTTTAATTCTTATGAATTCCATTTAGTTTTTTTTATATTTTGTTTCTCTCCTCATTATGTTGAGAATTTCCTTTAAATCATTGAGTATATTTATGATAGCTATTTTAAGCTGTCTGTGTATAAATTTTATCATCTTTCTCAATTTTAGGAATAATTCTATTAAATGACTTCTGCTTTTTTTGGTCTTAATTTGTTGCTTCTTTACATGAGTAGGACTTTTTATTAAATGTCAGATGTGGTGAATATTATGTTTTTGATTATTTGGATATTTTTGTATTCTTTTAAAGAGTGCCTAAGTTTGTTTTAGCAGGGATTCGTGTTATTTGCAGATCAAGCAGATTCCTTGACACCCTTTTAAAAAGTTTGTTAATATGGATCTAGTGTACCTTCATTTTAGGGATAATTTAGCCCTGCTACAAAGATGTGACTTTCTGAGACCACTGTTTATTTCCCCAAATGTTTACTGAGACCTTTGACTTTGGTCTATGGAAACCCCTATGTATGTGCAGTTTAGTATTCGGCTAAAGTTTTTAGCAAACCTATATGTATATTTCTGGAGCTCTTGCTCTGCATAATACATCTCCTCTGGCACTTTGGCCCACACATTCCAGCCACCTCTGCCTTCCCATATTTCTATCTCTGCCTCATCAATGCAGTATGCTGTGTTCTGCTTGCTCCTTCAGTAGAATCTGGGAAGTGTGCTCAGGCAGAAAGGGCAAAATTGTAGCATTCACCTAGCATGTTTTTCCCTTAGGAATCACAGTTTTTTGTTTTTCGTTTTTTGTTTTTTTGCTGTACGCGGGCCTCTCACTGCTGTGGCCTCTCCCGTTGCGGAGCACAGGCTCCGGACACACAGGCCCCGCGGCCATGGCTCGCGGGCCCAGCCGCTCCGCGGCATGTGGGATCCTCCGGGATCGGGGCACGAACCCGTGTCCCCTGCATCGGCAGGCGGACTCTCAACCACTGCGCCACCAGGGAGGCCCGGAATCACAGTTTTTTGTTGCCAGTAATCTCATACATGTTTTTCAGTTTGGAAATAGTTTATGGTAAAGGACAAATCTGGTATCAGTTAATGGTCAGTTCATGGTAAAAAGCAGAAATCCTTGTGTCACCATTTTCTTTCATTGCCATTTTCACTAATTTACTTAAACTTAGAATTTTCTCTTTAATTGGATTCTAACCTCATATTAATTTTCTATTTAGTCACATTGAGAAGAGGGAAATAATGGATTGGGAAGTTTTGCTGCATTATCTGAAATATCAATGGCTTAAACTAACAAGCATGCATTTTTCTCACATACAGGACTGCTAGTTAGTGAGACAGTTCTGCCTCAGGCTATAGGTTGGCTGCTTTTAGCTTCAAATTTCCGTCAGGATTCAAATCTGCTCCATGTGACTCCACATTTTTTTTGGACTGGTGGCCATCTGAGACATGTTATTCTCATGGCAGGCTACAGAAGCACAAGAGGACAGGCCATCTTTCCCGGGCATATTTAACAAATCTTTTCTCATCATGCCTGATAGTATTTCACTGGCCCAAACATGTAACATGATGAATCCCAAAGTCAACTTGTAAAAAAGTACATTGCTCCTACCATGAAGCCATGGAAAAGACAGTAAAATATGATGCTAAAATAAGACTTGAGTGAAGAATTAGAAATAATATCTCCCAAGTCGTTAATGGGTCTCTCGGTCATTTAGTAACGTTAAGACAGCCAGCACTCATACAATCTTGCTATAATATCTTTCTTCACTTAAATAATTTGCTTTAGAAAATTGAAAGGGCCTGAAAAGTGTTTCACCAATAACTTCATTTGATAAGTGGAGAAACTGATGTCCCAGAGTATTTAAGCACTTTTCTAAATTTGTATAGTAAGTCATTGATATCTGACATGGAAGTAACTGATCTGACACTGTTTGTGAATTCAGTGTTATGTTGACTTTCTCTTACGTTCCATGTGAACTTCCAATATTTCTTTAAATATTATTTCTTTCAATATTATTAATATAATAATCTCTAGGTCCATCAATATATTGGGTTGGCCAAAAAGGTCGTTCAGGTTTTTCCGTAACATCTTAGGGAAAAACCTGAACGACCTTTTTGGCCAATCCAATAGCTGCCAGTGGCATTATTTCATTCTTTTTATGGCTGAGTAATATTCCATTGTGTATATACATATATATATATATATATATATATATATATATATATATATATATATATATATATATATATATATCTTCTTGCTCCATTCATCTGTCCATTCACCTGTTGATGGACATTTAGCTTGTTTCCATGTCTTGGCTATTGTAAATAGTGCTGCTATGAACACAGGGGTGAATGTATTTTTTTGAATTATAGTTTTGTCCAGATATATGTCCAGGACATGTCCAGGATATATGTCCAGATTAAAGCTATAAATTATTGGGATTGCTGGATCATATGGTAATTCTATTTTTAATTTTTTGAGCAACCTCCATACTGTTTTCCAGTGGGTGCACCAATTTACATTCCCACCAACAGTGTAGGAAGGTTCCTTTTTCACCACACCCTCTCCAGCATTTATTATTTGTAGACTTTTAATGATGGCCATTCTGACTAGTGTGACATGGTACCTCACTGTTGTTTTGATTTTCATTTCTCTAATAATTAGTGATGTTGAGTATCTTTTCATGTGCCTATTGGCCATCTGTATGTCTTCTTTGGAGAAATGTCTATTTAGGTCTTCTGCCCATTTTTTGATTGGGTGTTTTGGTTTTTTTTTATTGAGTTGTATGAGCCATTTGTATATTTTGGAAATTAAGCCTTTGTCAGTCACATCATTTGCAAATATTTTCTCCCAGTCCGTAGGCTGGCTTTTCATTTTGTTTATGGTTTTCTTTGCTGTGTAAAAGCTTATACGTTTGATTAGGTCCTATTTGTTTATTTTTGCTTTTTGCTTTTATTTCTTTTGCCTTAGGAGACTGACCTAAGAAAAGGTTTGTACAATTTATGTCAGAGAATGTTTTGCCTATGTTCTCTTCTAGGAGTTTTATGGTGTCATGTTTTATATATGTCTTTAAGCCATTAAACATAGTTAATTTTTGTCATCTAAATAGCATGAGAAAAGAGATTTTTTAAATATGTCAATTTTTTAAAAAATAAGTAAAAGAGTTGTGTCTGAATGTATTTATTGTATAAGTCCAGATTTTTACATATCGATTTTTTAAAGAGGCACCTATTAACCAAATGTAAAGAATTGTTGACTGACACGAGCTGATGTAGGTTTGTAGATAAACCTGAGCTACCTGTAAACATTTGCAAAAGCGATGTATTTTAAAGTAAATTCTAGACTTCTGAAGAAAATTTTTAAATAGGAGGCAGGGAGAAAAGATACATTATTTGTAACATATTAAAGCTATAAATTATTTGGAAGTTGAAATAGAGAAGTAGATAAGATTTAACAGGAAGATTTACAGATACAGATATAAACTTCTATTTTTAAAAATGGTGATCTGTATCTTACCTGTAAGCTAAAGAATTATGTAAATACTCATCAAAAAATTACCTATCATTGATAATATAGAAAACATATTTACTTTATTTAGATATTTTCCCATATGAAAATATTTCCAGCTATTAGATTCTCCAGGAAAATTAATACAGTAGATTTTCTTTTAAGTATTTTACTATGTAATGTATATTTTTATAAATTTCAGGGACAAAACCATAACTCAATTGTTAAATATTTCACTGCAGTCTGATAAACTCTAATTCCAGGCTCTCTAGAATCATAACAAATGCAAATATTTGTTAGAAAAGAATTTACAATACAGCCAATTCTATCTGTACAAGGAGAACATAACTCATGCCAACTCTAAAGACACCAATGCCACTCAGTAAGCTGGCCCTATGAGACTGAATTAAGCACTGTTTGTGCAGTAGGATGGGAAGAGCTGTGATAAATACCACTCTGCTCAGGCTGCCTCCAGCTTCACCTGATGCAACCTTAATGACAATGTTGCATAGAAGACAGAGAGAGGAATTTAACAATAGCTTCAAGTTGTATATTCTTCCAAGTTGAGGGACCTCATAGTCTCACATTAAAAGCTCTATCCTGAAACTCTACAAGTACAAAGTTCTCAGCCAAACACAAGAATTTTGTGCAGGGCACTACCTGCTTGAGATGCTGTCTTAGTCTGTTCGGGCTATTATTAACAAAGTACCATAGATTGATCTGCTTATAAACAACAGAAATTTATTTCTGACTGTCGTGGAGGTCAAAAGATAGAAATCAGTTCACCAGCGTGTTTGATTTCTGGTGAGAGCCTTCTTCAAGGTTGCAGACTTCTGACTTCTCCCCATATCTTTACATGGCAGAAAAAGAGAGCTAGCTAGCTCTCTTCCTTCTTCTTAAAAGGGTACTAATCCGGGCTTCCCTGGTGGCACAGTGGTTGAGAGTCCTCCTGCCGATGCAGGGGACACAGGTTCGTGCCCTGGTCCGGGAGGATCCCATGTGCCACAGAGCAGCTGGGCCCGTGAGCCATGGCTGCTGAGCCTGCGCGTCCGGAGCCTGTGCTCTGCAACAGGAGAGGCCACAACAGTGAGAGGCCCATGTACTACAAAAAAAAAAAAAAAAAAAAAAAGGGCACTAATCCCATTCATGAGGGCTCCACTCTCATGACTAATCACCTCCCAAAGCCCCACCTCCAAATACCATCACATTGGGATTAAGGTTTCAAAAACTGAATTTTTTTAGGGGGCAGGCACAAACAAATACATTAAGGTGGAGTCAGCAATATCCTTTTATGTAGTTTGTAGTAAGAAAAGGACACCTTTTAAAAATTTTTCAAGTTACAAAAATTTTTCAAGTTACAAAAATTCTGAATATACATTCATGTAGATGACTGGAAGTTTATTCTACTGCATGTCTCTTCCTTTATTTGTTAAAATCCCTTCAGAGTTTCACAAGTGATATCTGAAGCTCTTTATATTTAATTTTTTTTAAATATCACATTTCTCCAAATGACTCTCCTTATTAAAGAAAACAAAACAAAACAACTATCTTTGCCAACATGGTGCTATTTCTTAAATCTCCAATACTCTGGTGTTAAATGTTTATGGACGCTTTTTGGTAATAGAGGTAAAATATAAAGAGAAACTTACACTTTCTTAAAAATGGTTTCTCTTGAACTTCAGGGTATCCATCTAGATCCTGGAAATATTGCATGTGTCAGGGATCCAGCTCAGCCTACTAAAAGAATCTTTTGGCCTCTTCACACAGTAAAATCCATAAATAACTCCACTGGCTTCAGAATCTAGGGATAGTTCCTCCCACCCTAAGGTTTAAGACCTCTTTTTCCACTGACAGTGGAATACCGATTGCCTACACAGGAAAATCCTCCTAAAGATGTAATGCTATTCTAAGGCCCAGAATTGACATTTATAATAACCAATGATGTGTTACCAAAATCTGTGGGAATTAACAGCTATTTGGGGAGTTGGGAGGCTTTAACTAAAGTTTTACCCAATTTACATTATTGAACAGAGCATTTCTATATTGGTATGTGGTATCTAATTTAATTTTATGTTGACATCCCAGTTTTTACTTATTTTACAAAATTATTGAGTATCACATTTTACTTTATTATCAAGAAGAGACGATTCTACAAAAGTGTCTATCATTATGCCTATGGAAACCGAAACTTGCCAAAACTATTGAGGATCAGATTTGCAAAAGAATAAAATGAAAATAAAAGTCATTCCTTATCTTCCACAAGAATGCAATGACACGCAGATTTGCCATATTGCATTTGAGTCTCTGTGTGGCCTTATTTCCCCAAGCATGCCAAAATTTTTTTCATTTATTCATTTTCACTGGTTCAACAAGACTGATTTTTACCTACAACATAAAAGCATTAATGTTTCGGTTTCTACCAAACAAGGAAATTTGATAACTGATTAAGCCTCTGCCTCAAATTTAGTACCCCTTCCCTGTCAGTACTCAGATTTAGTTGGCCAAGTTTTGTTTGTTTTCACAAAACAACAATACCTATATGGTATATTGTAAATACAACATATAGAAAATATTATATATCATATATATTGTATATATGTATTTTATATATAATGTGCATAGTCTTTATACATTTATTCTACATATGCCTATATTCAGTATAAAGTGTGTACATAATATATATATATTTTTTCTGTGTGCACATACACATTCCACAAACATATAATTACTATATAAATAAATTGTAATATTCAAACCACAAAAGTGCAAAGTCCTTGAATTTTACAGATGAGAAGACATTCCCAGTCTCCTTAGAGTAGAGATAAAGAATAATTATCTCTAATTATTTCTATTTCTACTTTTGGGAAATAGAAATTATTGTTTAAAGTAGAAATTATTGTTTAAAGTAGAAATTATTGTTTAAAGTTAATACCGGGAGAAGCCGAAACCTTAAGTCCTGATTCCAGTTTAATGTTCTTGCCACCTCATCATCCTGTTTCATCCAAGAGATTCCAATAAGCCATTCCTGGAAATTCCAACCTCAGATGCTTTAACTAAACAATTTGTCTATTGGCTATAATTTAAAAGCCATCACTTGCTTGAGGTATCACCTTAAAACAGATTAGTTTATATTGAAGTTACATAGAAAATAATGCATACTATAAAAGTTGTTTATAGGTTGTTATATTACACCAAATAAAATATGTGTGAGAATATTAAATACTTAATTGCTTTTGTGTTTTTAATCATTTTGGCTTTTGAAATACAAATGCATCACTTCACCACAACTACAATTCTTTGCCAGGCTGAAAATACACAGTTTAGTGAACATCCTGATGATGAAAATGTACTTCAGAATACTTTCTTTTAGTACGGAATTTTTGAGTACTTGGTCCTTTCCAGGTCCTTATAAAATGGCATAATATAACAAAATTAATATTTCCAATATTTCTCTAAAATTATCACTACCATAATGTTCAAGTGCATTGTACTCATTAGTTTGTAGAAAGTGACACTATATATAGCCTGATGTTTTCCCCTCAGTGACTAGGGAGAACTAAATTTATTAATAAAAATAAAGCATTTTAAAATGCAAAAAATTCTTGAGAAGTTTAAATCAAATTTTCTAAAATATGATCTATAAAGGAGAATTCTGATATTTATATATATCAGAATATCAAAATGTTACACATATAGTACCATTATAAAATGTAGACAACTTTTAGCAAAACACATGCAGAACTCTTTTATTCAGTCTTTTTTATTTAAATTAATTTATTTATTTTTGGCTGCATCAGGTTTTCGTTGTTGCACACAGGCTTTCTCTAGTTGCGGCCAGCAGAGGCTACTCTTCACATTGCGCAGGCTTCTCATTGAAGTGGCTTCTCTTTGTTGTGGAGCACGGGCTCTAGGCATGTGCAGGCTTCAGTAGTTGTGGCACGTGGGCTCTGTAGTTGTGGCTCGGGGTCTCTAGAGCGCAGGCTCAGTAGTTGTGGCGCATGGGCTTAGCTGCTCCGCGGCATGTGGTATCTTCCCAGACCAAGGGTCGATCCCGTGTCCCGAGAATTGGCAGGCAGATTCTTAATCACTGTGTCACCAGGGAAGTCTCTCTTTTATTCAATCTTGTTTTTTTAACATGGACATATTATTTTATATTCACTTTACATAGAAGTAAATATCAAAATAGAAGGAATGACATAGAAATAAATGATATTCTTTTTAGCCCCTGTGGAGGATAGCAGAAAAATAGGGCCTTTGAAAGTCTCAACAATTTTCACAGTATTGTTTATTATAATCCCTAATATCTTACTTCTTTTCTCTATAAACCTGATATATCTTTGCAAAGTAGTATTATTCCTTATAACCAAAAAACCACATATTTTTAGATCTCATTCAGCAATATTTGTTATTCACTATCAGAATATGATTAGCATTCTTAACATTTATTATCTTACCTCAGATCTGTATAAATTAAACACTTATTCATGGGACCCTAAATATTTTTTCACAATATTTTGACTGATTGTTTTAAATGACTTTTAATCTAAGTCTCCTAAATTGTCATAAAAATTAGGCTGATTCGCTGTCCCTCTGAGAATATGATATAAAAGCCCATCCATCACAGTGTATCTAATTAAGAAACTAAGTTAAGAGGTGTTTGAACAAGATATTTGAAAATCTCAGGGGACCAGACAATTGAATTGGTATTTCAGACATATCAAATTAGTTAATGATTTGGGAATCTTTATTCTGCAAGAGTATGTAAATTAAAAAAGAATAATGAAATTCATTAAAGCTTGGTATCAGGGAGAAGGAGGACCCTGTGCACCACTGCATGTAATTATAAGTACCTGCTTCATTCAGATAGAAGGACAGGAGACCAGGGAAACAAAAAAAGCAATTTGAATGGATTAATTTTCATATTGGACATAGATAATTACAATTATTTTTCTTTATATTTTAGGGTATCTTTCTCATAATTGACAAATCCATATTTGGTAACCAGGCTTGTTTTCCATTTTCAATTCACCATATGAACTTGTAAGATAAATGTCTTGCCATTCAAAATGACAATAGATATTGAATTTTCTCTTGAAATTTAACAAAGTATTTTATTTATCCTGTCATCCTATTTTGATACCAAAAGAGGCAGAAGAATAAAACTATACTGTTTCATCCAAATGCATAGAATAAATGAAATATTAAATCTCAACCAGTAGATGACTAGACTAGAATATGTATTCAAAATGTAAACAAAACCTTTTCTTATGTTCTAAAGCCATATCGTCATGGTTCTTTTAAAGCATCTAAATAAGAATGCAATCAGTGATAATATTATTTTGTTAAATAAAATAAAAATAATAATTTCTTCTATTTTGTATCACTTCTAGTTTGTCCCTCAAAAAAAAACATTCATTTTCATATGTATCATTTTAAAAACTTAAACTCTGATAAAATATAAAAAGTGTTTTCAAAACTTGGATGCTTGTAGAATATGCCCTTTTTGTAAAAATAGTATACTTTTACTAGATTTTTATGTATAAGAATATTGTAGAAATACAAAAACCAAATCTTGGTTTGAACCATGATATTCCACAAAAAGTTATAATATTCCAGGGGACTATGGAATATTAGCACATTCCTTCCCAATGCCTCCCTCCCCCACTCTCCTCCCTTGCTGTTCCCTCCAATCCACTAACCTCTATGGTACATATTTGTCTTTTATGAGATGTTTGCCTTTAGTTTTCAACCTCAGAAGCATAGAAAATTGTAAGCATTTGCAAAATAATATTTGTTGTGTCCACATCATCAAATTGATATATATCCAGTTGATATGTATCAAAATCAGAACAGGTGAGAATAGAGTGGTTGAAGTATTCATTCTCAATAAAATGAATCTCATTAAGATGGAACAACACATTAACAGTAAAACAGGAAACACATATTCCTAAAGTAAGAGTAATATTTACAAAGAAAAAAAAATCTAAAAGAATGTGAAGAAAGGATTATGAGTAAGGATATCCATTGCAATATTATTCTCAGTAGTAAGGAAGATGACAAAACAATAGGGAAAATGGTTAAATATACAATGGCAAATCCATCTAGTGCAACATGCATTAATTAAACAGATATAGGAAGAATACTTAATGACAATATAGAATGCTCATAATTTTTTTCTAATGTTTTTATTGGAGCATAACTGCTTTACAATGGTGTGTTAGTTTCTGCTTTGTAACAAAGTGAATCAGTTATACATATACATATATCCCCATATCTCTTCCCTCTTGCATCTTCCTCCCTCCCCCCCTCCCTATCCCACCCCTCTAGCTGGTCACAAAGCACTGAGCTGATCTCTCTGTGCTATGCGACTGCTTCCCACTAGCTATCTATTTTACATTTGGTAGTGTATATATGGACATATATACACTACCACGCTCTCACTTTGTCCCAGCTTACCCTTCCCCCTCCCCATGTCCTCAAGTCCATTCTCTAGTAGGTCTGTGTCTTTATTCCCGTCTTGCCCCTAGGTTTTTCATGACCATTTTTTTTTTTTTAGATTCCATATATATGTGTTAGCATATGGTATTTGTTTTTCTCTTTCTGACTTACTTCACTCTGTATGACAGACTCTAGGTCCATCCACCTCACTACAAATAACTCAATTTTGTTTCTTTTTATGGCTGAGTAATATTCCATTGTATATATATGCCACATCTTCTTTATCCTAAAATGCTCATAATTTAATACTATGGGTGAAGAAAGCATAATTTGAGATAAAAGATATATTGTACAGTGTGATACCAAAATCATTTTTAAAATTTTATAATTACATATATACATAGAAAAAAGACTGAAGTAAAACATACCACTGTATTGATAAATTGAACACTGTAAGTCAAAATTAACAGTGATATTAATTTTATTCTTTACTGATTCCCATATTTCCATATTGTTTTAAATGGACTTGTATTATTTTATCAGAAAAATCAATAATAGGTAATTTCTGTAAGATTCTTTTTTCCATTTGAAAAATATGTTTAAAAGACTAGAAAATTGCCTTTTAATAATATTGGTTGTGTAAAGCATCATGTTAAAACAAATTTATTTTCCCCAATGTGTGAGGAAGATGTTTTATTCCACAAGGAAATCCACAGTTATAGATTAGTGATATATATATATATATATATATATATATATATATATATATATATATATATATATATATATATATATATATATTTAATTTTCTGGTTCTTAATATTTGGTAAAATTGTACTTAACATTTACATTTTCTGAAAAACTCCTGGCATAATACTTCACCATTATTGTAGATTTTGTGGTTATCATCAAGTTCCACTTCATCTAATCTAGTTTTGACCCTTCCCAGGTTCCTTGATCGTCTTAGACATTCAAGGTAATGCCATTCCCCTGGTCAAAGTGATCATGTAAAAAAAAGACTCCTGATTTAAGTCAGTGAGAACCTGGAATTCTTCAGCTGGAATAATTGATTCAGCCATGTCCATATAGTATAAATCAGCCCGATAAGAGCAAAGATTAGGATAATGGTCCTATGGCTTGTAAGGATACTCCCCCTGTCTGTCTAGAAGTATGCAGGAAATCTAGTCATCATGGTTTCAGTTCCCAAGAGCAAATCAAAGGAATAAGGCAGCTCACAGAGAACAGCAGTTATGAAAGTATCCTACCACTTAACTGATTCATGCCTGAAACTCACCTCACTTAAGAGTATTTCAACTACGTGAGCCAATAATAAATATTTATTAAGGTTATTTAACTTTTGTATTACATATAATCATCAGCATGACACCTGAAATAATATCACAAATTTAATTTTATAGTAAAGTTCTTAAACCCTACATCCAGTTATATTAAACTATGGTTCAGATCATGTGCTCTGTCTTTAAAATTACATAGGATTTTTTTTTTTACTGTAACACAAGAAACTAGTAATATCAGTATGACCATATTCTACCACACTAACATTGTAGCATGAATTCTGCCTCATTTGAAGTACGTAAATGTCAGTGTGGTTTTCAACAGGGGCATGGTTACTTTTTACAGGCAGAATTCTGTAATATATTCATTCATTCATTCATTCATTTTGCGGTACACGGGCCTCTCACTGTTGTGGCCTCTCCCGTTGCGGAGCACAGGATCCGGATGTGCAGGCTCAGCGGCCATGGCTCACGGGCCCAGCTGCTCCACGGCATGTGGGATCTCCCGGGACTGGGGCACGAACCCGTGTCCCCTGCATCGGCAGGCGGACTCTCAACCACTGTGCCACCAGGGAAGTCCTGTAATATATTCTTTTAAAAATAACATTATAATATAATTCATTTGGAAGGACATACTTAGTGGATAGGTTGTTAATTGCAAGGCGGATATTTTATTTGGGGGAGTTAATTTACATATCTCTTTATATTTTAGTAGTGAGACACTCAAACTTTCAAATACAATCTATTTTTATTTCCTTTAAAAATGAAATTTCCTTGCAATGATATGTTTCTGATATAACTCAATGGTGTGTATGTTTGTGTATATTAAGTTAAAATTTTTTTCATGCATAAAGCATAGTGAAGGTATATTTTTTACATGGAACACCATGGACAGTCGCCCATGCCTTCAATGGTTTCTGAAGTGTAGCATGCCAAAATATTGCAGTGAGTCTAACACAGCAATGTTAAATGTTCTTACTAAACATGTTTACTTGTTTGAATGACTTTGAAGGATCACTCTAAGATCTTAGATCAAAATTTACTAAAATAATATATGATTTACAAAGAAGTGTGCTATTTCAAAAGTAGCAGAATGATTTTGAAAGGCAGGACTAAAAGTCCATAATATACCAACAGTGTTAAGCATTGCTTCATTGTAGAAAATGAGGACATAGAATAGCCATTAGCTAATTCTACCTGAGGCCAACTTCTTGTTGAAGCAGTGTTGGGTGTGAACCACTGGACTTTTAAAACCCAAATGTGTGATTTTTTCCTTATTTACCTGTTTAGTGATAAATTCACAGATCTGCTGTTTGGATATAGTAAAACATATCTTTAATTTTAATATCAACCTTTTTACAATGGGAATTTCACATAAGTATCAAATAAAACTAGGTTTTAATTCAGAAATAAATGATGTTTCCAAGATGAATAAACCAAGTAAGCACAGATTTTAGGACCTAAAATTACTACATAGGTTAATTATATTCCAGGTAGTAGTCACCAGGGTTATAGTGATCCAAATGAGAAGAGAATAATATAGAGTACTACATAATAATGTTTAATTTATTCAAAGGTGTGGATTAGGGCCTGAGGTTAAGAGTCAAAAGATATTAAGTGTAGCCTTGACATCTGGAAAAATCAGGTGGGCTCCAAATGGCCAAACCACCAGTTTCCCTCCTCACTCCCCTCTCTGACTGCCTGGAGAAGAAACTTTAGCCAAACACCCGTCCTTTATTATGGGGACCAGGCACAGATTCTGCTTATCCTTGAGTAGTGGGTGTAAGTTCCCTCCCAGCACACAGAATTATTCAAATAAGCCAGAATGATTGGCAACCAAGGGTCCCTCCATCCTCTGCCTTCTACAGTCTCTGCTTCTTCACTCTGCTCTGAGTTGAAACCCCATATGGCCCTGCATGGCATGCAGGGTCCTCCTCCCCCAGGCTGTAAGTGTATGTGACTAATAAACTGTCATCTGTCTTGTGTCATGTGCGTGTGTTACGTGCTCTACCATCTTGGACTATTTGGGTCAAAGATTCCTTCCTCACCCGTGGCCTGAACAGCTGGCTTTCAGAACAAAAGATCCAGGATCTCAAAATATTAGCTCTCATTCAAACCATGAGGCTGCTTCCAAAAATTTTAAAAGCACTACCTCATTATTAATGTTTCTTAGAATGAATTTTATTGTCTGTGCAGATCACCACTGGAATTTTCTAGTTTTCATGGTCTTTATGCCTTCTCCCTGCACTCACACTCCATGCATTGCTAATTTAGAGTGCCAATGCTCTGATTATAAAGCTGGATGGAAATCTCTGCCATTCAGTCTTTACAAGTAAGTATTTTGGATCTGATTGGCTTATCATGTACTTTACATTCAGGGAAATGTATGTATTTGTGTATTGTGTATGATAGTAGACTGATGGTGTGCCAGCATCAGATGCCTGCGGCATTGCTCATGTTACCCTGAAGACACAAGAATACGTGTTTACCCTTCCAAGATATTATTTTCTTTGCATTTCCCTGAACAGGTGATTTTTTTTTCAAGGAGGGCACTACCACCATGAAATGAGGTAATATGATAAACCTTTGTAAAAAGAATCTCTTTATTGGACAAGGTTAGCAAACTAATGCTGTCAGAGATTGTATTACACTATCCCCTGTGTATGCTTGTAGTGCAATTTTCAGAAAAGATCATTTCAGAGAAGTAAAGAATAAATTGCTGTATTCTCTCTCCAAAATCCTTTCAAAATAGATTTGACAGTTGAGTGATTACATTTCTAATGGAGACTGTGATAGAATATAGGAGATTAAAAACTCAGCAGCTTCATGCATAAGGCACTGAACAAAGGGGGTCAACAGAAACATGGAGCCCCCCAAATCAAACCCAGATAACTAATCAACTTAATGCTGCCCTCAATACATAGAGGTTAAGATCTGTGCCTCCACAGTCTTTGTTTTTCAGGTTTCAAAACCCTATAGTTTGTCCTCCTACGAAGATCTTATCAATTTGTTCGAGAACTTTGAGCCTAAGATTAGTAACATCTGAATGTAGGAAGAGATACCTGTAGAAATGCAACTCTCTGATTCTCTTTAAACTTCCAAAAGAGCTGCTGGAGGGAAGTGTATGAGGAATAGTATCTGTCTAGTTATTGTTTCATTTAAACTTTAGGATTTAGAACCTCAAAGGGGATAACTAAAGAGAGAAATTATGAAATATCCAATACTGATATTGTGTTCTATTGGAATTTGCACATGCATGGGCTCATTCCCACATTTAATTTATAGAATCATTTGCGTTCAAAATGACAGGAAGCATATATCCCATAGGAGTTATAAGACATACCATAAATTAATTATCTTCTAAAAAGATAGATCAAAGATTCAATTTCCTATCTAAAGTTTTATCTTTCAGCTAATTAGCTATCACACAAGAAATATTAACAAATGGAATTTAAAGAAACATAGATGTAAAGCAAAACTACCTCAAAATAATTTAAAAAATATTGCAATCTCTTCATTATGGTCAGAGTTCAGATATTTTTATGTTCATTTCATTACTTTGATTGCCAGAATATTGAAGAAGTGGAGCTGTAATCCTTTCTGACTATTGCTTTTATGTCCTCCCACCCACTTCTACACAGTGTTCCTTCTGAGACTGCAGCCGAAGGCAGGCACTCCCAATCTCATCTTTCCTTGTAGGTATTAACCAAATACAGAATATCAGGCCTCCTCTTATTATCTCTACTAAAAAAAAAAGATAAATTTTCCCTCTATTACAGCAGTATTTTAAACAAAGAGCATACTTCAGAATCACATGAAACATTTATTTGTTTGTTTGTCTATAAATTAGAGTGCCCAAGAACTACCTCAGATCTACCTGATCAGTACCTTGGCTGGAGTGGGGCCCAGCAGGTGGATTTTTCAACAATCCCTGGTTAAGAAATTATGCTCTAGAGAGCAGAGGTAATTACCTGCTCTTCTTGGCTGCTGGGGTTTTCCTGCAGCTGTTGTCTCTGTTGCTGCTTGCTCTGTTGCCTGAGCATCTCTTTTAATAACAGGTGTGGTGGGGCCACGGCTGGCACAGGTAGAGACCAATGCCAGCATCCTGGAGCTGGGGTCTTTATTGATGCTGTTACTCTTCTCACACCATTAATTCTGACCTGAGGCCAAAGAAAGAGTCCTTTTTAAAGGTGGAGTCATTTTCAAAATCAAAGGGTATCAAACTCTCAGTCATAATTTAGAGTCTGAAATCACAGCAAATAAAACTCCACATCACACTTATTAATAACTACTTGCTTGTAGTTAGTCATGAATTGGGTCTACTCAAAAGAACAGGAGACAGACTTTTCCCGCAAGTGTGCAATGAACAGTGAATGGTGAAGCCAGGAGTCATGATGACAGTCAACAGTGCAGCTTATGTGATGCAAACCAAAATGGGTAAGAATGAGTCTATTAGTGGTAGCTGGTTACTGTAACTGACACTTGTATTTGCAATCACTTCTTGAATAGTGTTTCCATAACGGAGAAGATTTCCATGAGTCCTATCGTTCACAAATAGAAACCAGGATTTGAATTATCAGACTCCCTAGCGTATGAAAGGTGGATGTGTGACCTATACTCTGCCAGTCAGACACACAGAGATTTGATTCACAGCAGGTGACCCAGTGGTGAGGACTTTGGACAGCAACTCCAGTGTTGCTTGTAGAGTTTGTAACAAAATATTGGAAGAACATTGGGAGTTTTGTGATTGACTGATTTTCTGAGGCAGAAGTAGAATTGGTGCCTGGCAGTGGTTTCATACAGGTGAACACATTTCGTTTTATGCTTAATGGTGGAAAGTGCGGCACCAGCACTTTCTTCAAGAGGCCAGTTCTCTTGAGACTTGAGGATGTGCTTCTAGAGGAGAAGAATCAAGATTACTCCTGTGTACTTTATATATATCAAGCTCTTCTAATATTCTTTAACAAATGCAATTTTTGCATAAATGAGGCAAAGTGAATTTTCTGGTTGCAACTAAGGCCTCAGAATATACATAGATGGACTGTAAGTTGTTGTAGGTAGCATACCTCCAGTACATGGGGAAATTGTATTTTGTTATCTGGCAGGACAATCCTGAAGACAATAAGAATTCAGCTAGCATGAAGCTTTATCACACAGCACCCAGTGACAAAATAAATACATGCATTTCCTGTAACTGCTTTGAATAAAATACTTGTTGAAAGCAAGCTTATTGGGGGACCAACACGCTATTCAGATACACTGTATAAGAATAAGGGATTGGTTTCATGCTTTTAATTGTGCAGGAAGACATAGAGAAAAGAAATGGTATACTCAAAATCCTAAATTCTCAGAATATGGCATTGTCTGAGAACCATGAAATTTGTACAAGCATTCTAAAGAATCTCTTAATATTTGCTTCCAGAACATAAATGTAGCCAAAAAGCAAACTCAACATTTGATTCTTTCAATTGCTGGAGTTTGATTTAATTTTTTTTTAATTTTAAAATATTTATTTTATATTGGAGTATAGTTGATTAACAATGTTGTATTAGTTTCAGGTCTACAGCAAAGTGATTCAGTTATACATATACATATATTCTTTTTCAAATTCTTTTCCCATTGAGGTTATTACAGTATATTGAGTAGAGTTCCCTGTGCTATACAGTAGGTCATTGTTGATTTTTTTTTTTTTTTTTTTTTTTTTTTTTTTTGCTGTACGCGGGCCTCTCACTGCTGTGGCCCCTCCCGTTGCGGAGCACAGGCTCCGGACACACAGGCCCCGCGGCCATGGCTCGCGGGCCCAGCCGCTCCGTGGCATGTGGGATCCTCCGGGATCGGGGCACGAACCCGCGTCCCCTGCATCGGCAGGCGGACTCTCAACCACTGCGCCACCAGGGAGGCCCCATTGTTGATTATTTTATATATAGTAGTTTGTATCTGCTAATCTCAAACTCCTAATTTATCCTTCCCCCTACCATTTCCCTTGGTAACCATAAGTTTGTTTTCTAAGTCTGTGAGTCAGTTTCTGTTTTGTAAATAACTTCATTTGTATCATATTTTTAGATTCCACATATAAATGATAATCATATGATATTTGTCTTTCTCTGTTGGACTTACTTCACTTAGCATGATAATCTCTAGGTCCATCCATGTTGCTGCAAATGGCATTATTTCATTCTTTTTTGTGACTAAGAGTCCACTGTATATTGTGTACCACATCTTCCTTATCTATTCATCGGTCGATGGACATTTAGGTTACTTCATATCTTGTCTATTGTAAATAGTGCTTCAGTGAACATTGGGGTGCATATATCTTTTCGAATTATGGTTTCCTCCAGATATCTGCCCAGGATTGGGGTTGCTGGGTCATATGGTAGTTCTATGTTTAGTTTCTTAAGGAACCTCCATACTTTTCTCCATAGTGGCTATACCAATTTACATTCCCACCAACAGTGTAGGAGGGCTCCCTTTCCTCCACACCCGCTCCAGCTTTATTGTTTGAAGACTTTGATGCTGACCATTCTGACTGGTGTGAGGTGATATCTCACTGTAGTTTTGATTTGCATTTCTCTAATAATCAGTGATGTTGAACATATTTTCATGTGCTTTTTGGCCATCTGTATGTCTTCTTTGGAGAAATGCCTATTTAAAAAATGGAGCTGGAGGGATCAGATTCCCTGACATCAGACTATACTACAGAGCTACAATAATCGAAATAGTATGGTACTGGCACAAAAACAGAAACATAGATCAATGGAACAGGATGGAAAGCCCAGAAATAAACCCACACACCTGTGGTCAGTTCATCTACAAAAAAGGAGGCAAGAATATACAATGGAGAAGAGACGGTCCCTTTAGTAAGTTTTTCTGGGGGGCTTCCCTGGTGGTTGAGAGTCCACCTGCTGATGCAGGGGACATGGGTTCATGCCCCGGTCTGGGAGGATCCCACATGCCGTGGAGTGGCTGGGCCCATGAGCCATGGCCGCTGGGCCTGCACGTCCGGAGCCTGTGCTCCGTAGCAGGAGAGGCCACAACAGTGAGAGGCCCGCGTACCGCAAAAAAAAAAAAAAAAGTGTTGCTGGGAAAACTGGACAGCTACATGTAAAAGAATGAAATTAGAACATGGTCTAACACCATACCAAAAAAATAAACTCAAAATGGATTAAAGACCTAAATGTAAGACCAGATACTATAAAACTCTTAGAGGAAAACATAGACAAAACATTCTTTGACATAAATCACAGCAATATCTTTTTTGATCCACCTCCTAGAGTAATGAAAATAAAAACAAAAATTAGCAAATGGGACCTAATGAAACTTAAAAGCTTTTGCACAGCAAAGGAAACCATAAATAAAACAAACAGACAACACACAGATTGGGAGAAAATATTTACAAATGATGTGACTGATAAGGGTAAGATTCAAAGTATACAAACAGCTCATGCAGCTCAATATCAAAAAACAAACAACACAATCAGAAAATGGGCAGAAGATCGATTTATTATTTTTTATCAAGGTGTAGTTAACTTACAATATTGTATTAGTTTCGAGTTTATAGCAAAGTGTTATATATATGTGTAAATATATATATATATATTCTTTTTCAGATTCTTTTCCATTATAGGTAATTACAAGATATTGAGTGTAGTTCTCTACCTATGCCGTAGGTTCTTGTTGTTTACCTGTTTTATATATAGTAGTGTGTATACATCCATTTATTTTTTATTTAAGTATTTACCAGATTCCTTAAGGGAAAGTTAGAGCACTTTTGAAGAGGAACATAACTCTGTGGACTTTATGGAATGGAATGAAGATGTATGGGAAGATTCAGATGACTCAGATTTCGCTGGATCCACAGGTTTCACTGGGCATCCCATGCTAACCTTCTCCTCTGCACAATGAAGGTGTCCTGCCTTGTTTTAAGACCCTGAAAGAAAGCCTGCCTGAGACAATCACTGGGCAAGAGGAATTCAATTTTTCTTATGTTCCACCTTCACCACATCCTCTTGCTAGACTTATAAAGTCAAATCTCAGCATGAACTTGGTGTGAGGGAGGGAGCACTTTAAAAAGCAAATAAGAAAATGTTTTCACAGTGATTACACAGTTGCAAGATTTTTCTAATTGGTTAGCTGTAGATCTGTGTGGCAGTAGATCCTGAGGATGCTAGACCCAAGACGGAGAAACAATGTTTAGATATGATCGATTTTATTGAAATGGTTGCAACTACTGAGATTCTATTGATAAATTCAGTGTGTTAATGCAAAGGTCTGGATGTAATTGATTGAGCAGTAACTTGACTGAAAGCTGAATTCATTTGTGACTTTGTTAAATGAAACTAAAATGCCAGATATTCCTTCACGTGAGGTGCAGAATTAGAAATATTAGAATGGATTTATTATGTATAAACTTCTCTGTTAACACAGGAAGCCACAGAAAACACTTTTTTTAAAAAAATTGAGAAATACATAAAAGAAGGAAATACCAGTATCTCAGAAATACTGCGGTGGCTATTCTGTTTAAGCAAGGAAGGTAGATGGATGATGAGATTTCCACTAAAAAGGATCCTTGAGAACAATGATTAGATTTTAATTTCAGAGGTAAAACTGTGGTTAGTCATAGTAATAAGTAGCAGGGATCTGTGGAAGTGCCTACTTGGGAAAGGGGTCTCTAGGATAAAGATAGGTGGTCAGACACTAAACTGTTAAGCAAGCAGAAGAAAATGAATAATAACAATTAGTGCAGAAATAAATTAAATTAAAAAACAGGAAATCAATAGAGAAAATAAATGAAACCAAAAGTAAGTTGTTTGAAAAGATCAGTAAGATTTATCATAATCTATCCAGGCTAAACAAGGAAAAAATAAAGAAGAAACAAATTCCTAATATCATAAATGAAAGAGGAAGAATAATCATTTATCTCTTTGATATCAAAAATATAATAAAGGAAAATTATGAAAACTTGATGCCCACAAATTTGATAATTTAGAGGAAATAGAGCAATTCTCTGATAGATATAAACAACCAAAACTCACACAAAGAAATATATATAATCTGTCTATGCCTATATCTATTAAAGAAATTGAGATAATAATTAATAACTTCTGAAAGAGAAAGCACCAGGTACAGATGGTTTTCCTGGTGAATTTTACCAAATATATATATAAAAGATGATACCAACTCTCTACAGTTTTACCCAGATAATAGAAGCAAATAACCACTTTTTAACTGGTTCTATTAGGTCATCATAACCCAATAACAAAATGAGGTAACAACATTATAAGAAAGGAGAACTGTAGAACAGCATTTCTCAAAAAAAAACATAGAAGCAAAAATCCTCAACAAAATATTAACAAATCTAATGCAAAAATGCATAAAAAGAATTATGTACTCTGACCAATTGGGATTTATTCAAGGTATACAAGGCTGATTCAATATTTGAAAATCAATTAATGTAACCCACAACATCATGAGGCTAAAAAAAAAGAAAAATAATATGATCATATACATGGGTGCCAAAAAGTTATTCTACAAGGTCCAACACCCATTCATGATAAAAATGCTCAGCAACCTACACATAGTAAGAAAAAATCTTAATCTGATAAAGGATGTCTACCAACCACCTATAGCCAACATCATCAACATCATCCTTAATGATGAGCAATTGGCTGCTTTCTCACTAAATCTGAGAACAAGGAAAGGCTGTCTTCTCTCACCACTCTTAATCACCATTATAAAGGAAATTTAAACTAATGCATTAAGATAAGAAAAAGAAAGAAGAGATATACATATTTCAAAATGAGAAACAAACTATTTGTTCACATATGACATGATTGTCTATGTACAAAAATCTCAAGGAATAGACAAAAAACTGAAATTTAATAAGCAAATACAGCAAAGTCACAGAATATAACATTAATATATAAAAGTCAATTGCTTTGTCAATATACCAGCAATGAACAATTGGAATTTGAAATTAAAAACACAATACTGTTTACATTAGCACCAAAAAATGAAATACTTTAGTATAAATCTAGCAAAGGATGTTTAGGACCTATATGCAGTCAACTATAAGACTCTGATGAAAAGAAATCAAAGAATACCTAAATAAATAGAGAGATATTCCATGTTCATGGATTGGAAGACTAAATATTGTCAAGATGTCAATTCTTTCCAAATTTTCCTATGTATTTAATGAAGTCCAGATCAAAATACCAGTACACTATTTTGAGAATTTTGACAAACTGATTCTAAAGTATATATGGAAAGTCAAAAGGCCCAGAATAGCCAACATAATATTGAAGAACAAGGTTGGATGAATAACACTACCTGACTTCAAGACTTATTACAAAGCTGCTTTCATCAAGGCAGCATGTATTGGCGAAAGAATAGACACATCAATCAATGGAACAGAATACAGAGCCTAAAATAGACCCAGACAAAATTAGCCAACCAATTAGAGTTGCAAAGGATGAGATACAAAGAGTGAACACTAGTGTTACTATGGACTTTGGTTAATAACAAAATATCAGTGTTGATTTATTCATTGTAACAAATGTACTACACCAGTGTGTGCAAAAGAGGTATATGGGAACTCTCTGTATTTTCTGTTCAGTTTTTCTGTAAGCTTAAAACTGCTCTAAAAAATGCTCTATTAATTAAAAAAAAAGAACTATCAAGAACAAAAATATATGGAGAAACCTTAAGGGTATACTGATAAATAAAAGACACCCATCTAAAAAGTCTGCGTAGTGTGTGATTGTTGAAGGAGATCATGGAACAGATGTGACCTCCAGTTGACCCTTGAGCTGGAGCCAGGTATTTGGAGATTCCCCACCCAGCCCCCTGTCTTTGGAAGGTGTGTTTTGTTCACCTTCCCTGTTCTCAGAAGCCGCCTCAAGGATACAGCCTCCAGATAAAAATGTGGTGTTGAGACTATCTGGATGGTATATGTGACTGAACCGGATGAAGGTCTTTATATGAATATTTAAGATTTGGTGGGTGGTGTGGGAATCTACTCCAGTTGTGGCCCGCCAAGACAAGCCTTCTATGTAAGTTCCCTTGCTTATTAAACCTGCCACCTACCTATCTGAAGTGATCTACCTCTTTCTTTGGTCTTGCCTTGCCCTGCGTGTACAGTGCCCAGTTACAGATTACACCCAGGAAGCTTCCAAGGAGGTTGTGAACCAACAATGATTCTGGAACAATCGAAACTATAGGTATAGAAGAAATTATCAGTGGTTGCCAGGGCTTTAGAGAATGGTGGGAAAGATGAATAGTTGTTGCACAAAGGATTTTTAGGCTGGTGAAACCATTCTTGATGATACTGTAATGGTAAAATATGGCATTATGCATTTGTCAAACACAGAAGTTTATTGCACAAAGAGTGAAACTTTTAAATGCAAATTTAGAAGAATCATTTAGGAGTTCAGGGACTCCCAATAAAGAATATAGAGTTTGACAAGAGAATTTAGCTGTATTACAAATGTATAAAACAAACTTACTGAAGGAGGTGGGAGAAAAGGTGCTGATTTCAGTAATCTTGGAAATGAATTGAGCCTGTAAGTTAAAAGCAAAAGAAACTGAACATAAGAACTTCACTCTAGCTGATAAAGTAGTCTGAGGGCATATGGGTTAACAATTTTTATACCATGTATCTACACCAGATTTGAAAAATTAAGTAAATTGATGACACACAATGGGAGCCAGATTTCTTACCTTTTGAGTGAAGGTTTATGAATAAGCAAGGGGAGGAGGCTAGAATAATCCAAGTGGTAATGGGCTAAAGTTGGAGACATCACTGTGAACTAATGTTTAATTTAATAGAGACACAGATAGTTGGATTTAGATGTTTATAGATATGTGTATATACATAGGTTAGTATACACACATATTTTCTTGCTCAGGCAGCTGAAAGGGCCTAAAAGAAATTGAAACCTAGCAGGACACTGTGGGGATCCTGGGTCCAAATCCTTTCAGTGTCCACCATTTCTTGTTTGTAGAAAATAGGCTTCATACAGCCTCCATGATCTTCTCTGGGTTCCAAAGGGCAGGTTCAAACAGTTGCTAGTCAGGGAAAGGAGGGAATGCAGAAACAAAGGAGGAGCAATCAAGAAACAATAGTACATGGTATATATGTACCATGTACTATTGTTTCTTGATTGCTCCTCCTTTGTTTTTGGAATATTACTCAGCCATAAAAAGGAACGAAATTGGGTCATTTGTAGAGATGTGGATGGACCTAGAAACTGTCATACAGAGTGAAGTAAGTCAGAAAGAGAAAAACAAATGTTGTATATTAGCACATATGTGTGGAATCTAGAAAAATGGTAGAGATGAACCGGCTTGCAAGGCAGAAATAGAGACACAGATGTAGGGAACAAACGTATGGACACCAAGGTGGGGAAGGGGGGAGTAGGATGAACTGGGAGATTGGGATTGACATATATACACTAATATGTATAAAATAGATAACTAATGAGAACCTGCTGTATAGCACAGGGAACTACTTCACCTCGCTGTACAGTAGAAGCTAACACAACATTGTAAAACAACTATACCCCAATTAAAAAAACAAAACAGACAATAGTACAGCCTTGGGGCGAGAGTCCTGGGTCCTCCAGAAGGAATATAGATAACGATATTTTTGAGTTCTTCTGCAGGAACTAAGGCCCCCACCCAGGTGGAGGGATGGTTACTTCAAGCTGAACACAAGATTCCTGGAGTGCCACCCTGTTACCTCATCACCAGCCAATTAGAAGAAAGTCACACACCCTGTAGCCCTCACCCCAAATTTTGCCTTTAAAAACTTCTCCCTGAAAATCATCAGGGAGTTCTGGTTTTTTGAGCACAAGACACCCATTCTCCTTGCTTGGCCCTGCAATAAATCTGTGCTCCAAACTCTGACGTTTCAGTTTGTTTGACCTCACTGTGCGTTGGGCACACAAACTTGTGTCCAGCAACAAAAAGACCCCAGTAGCAATGAGTACACCTATGATGAAAGTTGGGTAAACAAATAAGGTCTTCACAAGATACTCTCTAATGTTTGTTTTTAGTTTGTTTTAAGCTTTCAATATTTATTGAAGTAAAGTCTAGGAAATGATTTTGAAAACTTGGCCTCTTGTGCACTGGGGCTGAATCGAATCTTGGAGACAGAATTTGGGGTAAAGTAGAGAAGAATAGCTTTATTGCTTTGCCAGGCAAAGGGGGACACAGCAGGCTCATGCCTCTCCAAACTGTGTCCCAACCTGAAGGCATTTGCTGAGGTGTTTTATAAGCAATGGTTCAAGGGTGGGACTGCTGGTAAGGATCAGGTATATGCAGGGCCTCCACTCCTTTTATTTGGCCTCAGGTGGTCTCCTGATGAGCTTCTCTGGTTCCTTTAATCTGGCCTCAGGTGATCTGATGAGCTTCTCTGGTTATCAAACTGTGACCTTCTCTGGAAAGAAGAATGCTAACATCTTCCATTTGTTGGGGGTTTTAGTTCTGTAAAGGAGCTCAAAGATATTTTTCTGCGTATCCCTTGAGGCAGAACCAAGACCCTGCCCCCAAGACTGCACTAGTGTTTCTTGGCTGCTGCTCCCTTTTCTCTGCATCCCCTCCCTTCCTTGCATAGCAACTGTTTGAAAGGCTTCCATGCCCAGGAGCCCCACAGGTCCTTCTTGGTTTCAATGGTGCCTTCATCTTGGGACACCTATATATGGTTTCCATGTGGCTTGGCTTCTCACAGCACGTTGACTGGCTATGAAGGCACACAGAGAGTGAGGATTCCAAGAAAGCCAGATGGAAGTTGTATGGCCTTTTCTGACCTATCATTGAGAGTCAGAGTGTTAAAACCACACAACTCACATGGGACTCGAACCCAGCCAAAACCCAGATTGGGACTTCAACCCATGGGCTGGGACTTGAACCCACTTTCTTTTTTTTTAATAAATTTATTTATTTTTGACTGCGTTGGGTCTTTGTTGCTGTGTCCAGGCTTTTCTCTAGTTGCAGCGAGCTGGGGCTACTCTTCATTGTGGTGTGCAGGCTTCTCATTGCCGTGGCTTCTCTTGCTGCAGAGCATGGGCTTCAGTACTTGCGGCACGCGGGCTTAGTAGTGGTGGCCATGGGCTTAGTTGCGGCATGTGGGATCTTCCCCAACCAGGGCTCGAACCTGTGTCCCCTGCATTAGCAAGTGGGTTCTTAACCACTGTGCCACCAGGGAAACCCGAACCCACTTTCTTTTAATTGAGATCACACACCTGGTCTTAAGAATTAATGCAGCTCAGGTTCTTTATGTCTCAGTGCCGAAGAAATCCAGCAAGAGGCAAAGTGATAGGTAAGACGTGGATTTATTTAGAGAGATACACATTCCATAGACAGAATGGGGTCGGCCTCAAAAGGCAAGAGGGGTCCTGGGAGAAACACACTCCACTGACAGAATGTGGGCCATCTCAGAAGGCTAGAGGCCCCAGACTATGGAGTGGTTAGTTTTTATGGACTGGGTAATTTCATAGACTAATAAGTGGGAGGGTTATTCCAACTATTTTGGGAAAGGGGTGAGGATTCCCAGAAACTGGGCCACCGCCCACTTTTATGGTCAGCCTTGTAATTGTCATGGCGCCTGTGGGTGTGTCATTTAACATATGCTAATGTATTATAATGAGCATACAATGAGGCTCAAGGTCTACCGGAAGTTGAATCTTCTGCCATCTTGGACCTAGTTGGTTCAAACCAGTTTATGTTATATTCTTAATGGCTATGTCATTCTTTTAAAGATTGTGCCCTGACCCCTTCCCTCCTGTTTCAGTATCCCTTTGGCTGCATTCTTTTGATTACAAGCAAATCAGCTTAGATTCAAGGAGAGGGGACACAGATATCACCTCCAAGCCTTGTTAATGGTAATGTTTTCCACAATCAACATATAAATTAAATCAATAAAATCTCCTTTAACCATCTTCAATTCAAATGTAAACATTTTAATACCTTCAATTAGAAAAGACATTAATATATTTGTATTAAAAGCACCAATAGCTAATATTCCTAAACTGAAGTTTAAAGGAGAATTTAAGACTAGTAAAAACTCTTCCTTTTCTTTTTATGTTATTCTTCTGGGAACTTTTTCAAGAGTAACCTTGCTTCATTCCTGCTCTTAAGCAGCTCTCTAAACTTTGATCCAGTACTTTCTATTAACTCAAAATCTGTGGGTCCATCTCAACAGTAGGATGGTCTCTGAACTGGCTTATGAACAGCCCCAATTCCTTGAACGGTAATAATCTCTCTACTTAGGGTCTCCATTAATAGTCTTTCTACCAGAGGCATGCCTTTCCAATTACAGACTTGAAAAGCTCCAATAGTGGTTTCAGGAGCTAAAAGTCAGGTGAGAAGAAATATATCATCATGCGATTGCTGCCTTGAAATCTCCCAGTAAGATACAAGATTTCTAAGAAATTGTCTGAAGTTAATTGCACATTTTTATTCCCCTTACAAAGAAAGGTAGTAATACCTACAGTAGGTTAATACTTCCACTTGAGAGCTAAATAAAAGAAAAATATTTTTGAACTTGGCAAGGCCTGGTAATTACTTTTGTCTGTTAAGATGTAAATTAAATGTACAGCTACTAGTTTGGCTTTGAAAGCAAAAAGCTAGTCATTCTTAAACCACAGTAGGGTGCCCATGAAACACCAGATAAAGTGGAATTTCTTCAATACCTGAATTAAAATTCGTCTTTAGCTCCTAAATCTTATCAACACTTCAAAGTCCAATTTAAAACTTTTTAACGCCCTCCACATTACCTCCAGCTGGTCATGATTTAGCTTCGTCTACCTTCATTCTGCAATACATATATCTCGCTGTCACACAGGGACATTGTGGACATTTCATGTCCTCTTCAACACTTAAACTCACCGTATAGCTTTCCCAATTTTCTAAGGCATAAAATTCAGTTGAGTGAGGAAAAAAAAAGGATTTTTAAAATGCATTTGATAGGTGTTGCATTTGGTGTAGTCTTTAAAAAGAGGCAACAGGCTCAAAATGGAATAATTTGCTCCCCACATCAGCAAACTAAGACTTAATTGCAGTTCCAACCCCTCTCAGAAATGTGACATTTAAAACTATCAATCTGAAATTTCTTGATCACCACTAGTGAGGTAATCTGCATGGTAAAGATCCCTGCCATTCCTTTCCCCCAGATGAAGATGACCTGGCCTGAAATAATCTTTTCTTTTCTGTTGCTAGTACCTTCTTGGCCCACACTTTTTCTGCCTGTAAAATCTTCCATTTTGTACAATCCCTTGGAGTGCCTTTCTGTTAGGGGAAACACTGACTGAAGCTGCCCTCCCTGGCCAGGAAAGATAGTAGTCACTTGCACCAGTCATCTTACAACAGGAGGTCCTTGTAAGGGACGTGGAACTAACAAGCTACCAACTGGAAGAATTCGGGAAAGGTCGAAAGGAGAGAGGAGATGCCAGTCCATGTGTCCTACCAACCCCCCAGAATCCTCGCTGGAATCCATCTTGGCTGAGTGATGCAAGTGCCACCTGGAAGGACCCTGAGTCAGAATGATTGACCAGAAACAACCCGGAAGCTAATCCCAATTACCCAATCACTATAAAACCCAAGACTGCGAGCCACGTGGCAGAGCAGTCCTCCTGGGTTCTGTTACCCTCCTGTTCTCCACCCAGGTGCCCCTTCTCAATCAAGTCTCTTGCTTTGTCAGCACGTGTGTTTCCTCAGACAATTCATTTCTGAGTGTTAAACAGCCCACTCTCAGGCCCTGGAAGGGGTCTCCCCTTCCTTCAACATTTCTATTTACTATATGGGATGCTGTCTGATTCATAAATTATTTAATAAAGCCAATCAGATCTTCAGATTTACTCAGTTTTGAATTTTAACAACAGAAAAGTACCTGTATTTGTTAAATAATGTTGTAATAAAGAACATGGAAAGACCATGCTTATCTGTCTCTCTCTCTCCTGCATGTACACCCATACTCTTGCATCTATATACAATTTGTATCTACATTGGCTACTGAATGCCCCTCCCACTCTCCAAATCATATATTGAAGCCTTAATCCCCAATGTGATAGTATTTGGAGGTGGGGCCTTTTGGAGGTAATTAGGTCATGAGGGTAGAGCCCTCATGACAGAATTAATGTCCTTCTAAAAAGAGAAGACACAAGAGCTCTCTCTCTGCCATGTGAGTACACAGCAAGAAGGTAGCCATCTGCAAACCAGTAAGAGAGACCTCACCAGACATGAGATCTGCCAGCACCTTGATCTTGGACTTTTTTTTTTTTTTTTTTTTCTTTTTGCGGTATGCGGGCCTCTCACTGTTGTGGCCTCTCCCGTTGCGGAGCACAGGCTCCGGATGCGCAGGCCCAGCGGCCATGGCTCACGGGCCCAGCCGCTCCGCGGCATATGGGATCCTCCCAGACCGGGGCACGAACCCGTATCCCCTGCATCGGCAGGCGGACTCTTAACCACTGCGCCACCAGGGAGGCCCTTGATCTTGGACTTTTTTAGCCTCCAGAACTGTGAGAAATAAATCGTTGTTGAAACCATCCAGTCTATGGTATTCTTTTTTTTTTTATGGTATTCTTTTAAAGATAGATTTTATTCATTTTATTTTATTTATTTATTTTTGGCTGCGTTGGGTCTTCGTTGCTGCGTGCAGGCTTTCTGTAGTTGCGGCAAGTGGGGGCTACTCTTTGTTGTGTGCGGGCTTCTCGTTGCAGTGGCTTCTCGTTGCAGAGCATGAGCTCTAAGCGTGTGGGCTTCAGTAGTTATGGCATGCAGGCTCAGTAGTTGTGGCTCAAGGGCTCTAGGGTGCAGGTTCAGTAGTTGTGGCGCACAGACTTAGTAGCTCCACGGCATGTGAGATCTTCCTGGACTAGGGATTGAACCCATGTCCCCTGCATTGGCAGGAGGATTCTTAACCACTGCACCACCAGGGAAGCCCCAGTCTATGGTATTCTGTTAGAGGAGTCCACACTGACTCAGACAACATGTGTATTGATAAACATATACTTTACAACTTTTCCACTTAATCTCTATAAAAATATAGAATATCATAGAATGATTTCTATAAGCAAATGAGTAAAAATATAGCTGTAGCACTAATTGAACTACTTTAAAAGATTTACATTTAATATAAACAAAGGGTATCATATTTTGCTTTGTAAGAAACAGACTCAGGCAAAAATATGCTCTCAGAGAGTGAGCCATCCCAGTGAGTTAATTTAGAACATGTTGGTGATAAAGATGCTTCCTTTTGCAACTTGCCTTTCATATGATAAAGATTTTACTGATATTTCCCTTCAAGATTTCATGAAGCTAAAGTGATTTTGAGAGAAATACTGTTCTTATTTTTTTTATTTTTTTTTTTTATGGAAATCCTCTACCACCAGAATTCCTTGCTGTTTCCCAGTTTCATTCCTTGGTCTGCCCATCTCAATATTTCCTTTGCTCCTATCATAGCTATTTTTTTTTTTGGATATTTTCTTTTTCTTTGAAGCTAAGTGACAATATCTTTGATGAAAATTAGTGTTGTATGTCACAGGCCCAGAGTAGGATTTTCTCAGAGGTTCTACACACATCAGGTCAATGATAAAATCTTGCAGAATTTTAAAATTCTATTTATTGATAGATGCTGTACACTGTTTAAAAATCAGTAAACTCAGTACATGAACTGCTACAAAATGTAATATTTAAAACATATGATAAATAACTGGAATTATAATTAAAAATATTGAGTTGGCCAACATCTTACGGAAAAACCTGAATGAACACTTTGGCCAACCCAATAGTTAATAATGGTTTCCTATTATATGTTCATTAACTAATCTATTCAGCACAAATTTTCCAGTTTTCCCAGGGCTCAGAATACTTAATAGGGTATGATTCTAAAATACATTATTTTATAATTAAATTTAGTGTCAGGTCCATATTTAACAAAATTATTATAAATATATCAGATTCTTATTCTTTCATTTAGTTTTTGTGCTATAATAGAAAACATTCAAAACCATTTTTTTTTAATCAGACAATTCCAACTCTAATTTCAGCCCTGTAATTTACTGCAAGACATTAGTTCATTGCTTAATATTTCTGACTTGGTTCCTTGGTTTAAAATATTAGGATAATAATATTTACCTAATTTACCATTAACCAGATATACCATTAACACACACACACACACACACATGTTCAGACATGTGTTCATCCTTTCTCTCTCCAGATCTTAAATATTAGACACTCTTCTCTTTCATCTCTCATAGTAAATACAATGGATTCATGATCATTTCTGGGATACTTTCTTTAATATCCCTTGCATCTTCTTTCTTTTTACTTGTTTCTTAAAACAGTTGAGTGATCCCTCTTTTACCCTCTCTCTCTATATTTTTCATCCATTTTTTAATTTTACATTTATTTTCCTTAAAAGCCTATAGTATAACAAAACTCTTTATAAATTCCTTATTCCAGAGTATTTTCATTTTACTCTACTTCAAGTAAATTACATCTAGAACCTTCCTTAACCTCTATCTGTATCACATTGTTGCTTTAATTCCTATAGTAGTTTATCACATTAGTAAAGTCTTTTGAAAAATGATAGGATTTCGTGTTAGAAAACAATTCTATGTGAAACAATATTTTTTTAAGCCTAAGTTTCCCCTTCAGTATATAAGGGATAATAATGTCTACATCAAAATGCTTTAAAATTATGTAAACATATATAGGAACTATTTTAAAAAATTAAATGATAGATATGTGTATGCATATATGTAATAATAAACACTTCAATCTGGCTAAATTCCCCTTGTATTGTCAATTTAGGATTATTTTCCTTCATGCTCTAGTTACATGTTGGAAATTAGCCCCAAGAAAATTCCACATACATTATTTGCTTTTATAATCTGAAATTATAAATCTCTACTACTCATTCATATACAATGTACTAAGATCTCATTATTAGTAAATGACACATTTTCCTGGCTCTTTGCCTCAATTTATCAGTGCAAACTCTTCAACACTCCCAGTATCTCAAAAGTGTGAATTAATTTGCCCAGCGGGATGTTTTACCTATGTTCACGAACAATTTTCCTATCAAGAGCCACTGACAGTGTGTGTGATTCTGCCTGGCATCATTGCTTTTCCTGACACTCTTCCAACTGAGGTTCCAATCTTTCCTATTTCAAAGATCGGTTTCCATGGGGCCCTCCAACGACAGAGTTAAGTGCTGTCTGTTGAGCATTCATTCTCTCTTACTTTAGAAAAATACCATCACGTTTGCTTTGGAGAACAACACTTCTCTGAGTCCATGTGAATTTTACCCCCACCTCCAGAGGTGGGCACATGGCCAAGTCTGGCCACAGAACACCACAAACCAGCCAAAATGATGTTAATTTACAGGAATGTGTCTTTAGAGTTAGTTCAGTCCTAATCCTGGAACTTTTACTGGAAAGTGTAGAGAGATACACCCTCATTTCACCTGGTCTTGAACGTGAGAAAACAATACTGTGAATCTACTCCTGGTGACAGTTAAGTGAAGCCAGCTTTGAGGAAAGCAGAGTCACGAGATGGACAAAGACCAATTCTTTATAATATTGCTTGGTTCTGCAAAACAAATGGTGTATGAAAGCTTTTCAGCCACTATAGTTTTCAATTATATGAACCAAGTCTTTCTTTTTTTTCTGCTTAAAGATAATTTGAGTTTCCTGTGACTTAAAACTAAAATAATCCGAAAACTCAGTTACTATATTACAATTGTTGTACCATTCATCACATTCTGAGGATATCTTAGGGAAAAACAATTCTTTCCATGTTGTTTAACTCTCAGAATATGGTTTGTATTCTAATTTTATGGACTCATAAAATAGTTCTTTCAGTTCTCTTTTTCGGTGCCTTCTATGTCAAGGACTCATATATCCAACAGCTAGATAGTTTTGAATTCTTTCTCTGTGCCGACAGGGAGGTTCGGGGGCAGGTTCAACGTGGTATTTCATTCCTTCAGCTGAGTCCTCTCTTAAGGGCTCCTCACATGTACTGCAAATCTTCTGTTGGCTCTCCTCATACGTTTGTACAATTTACACTAGATACTGAGTTTTTATTTAATTTTTAATCAGCCAACTCCTCAGCCTCTATACTCTGCTAGACATATTTAAATCTCTCTTGTACATTTAAGCTATGTTTGTTTCCCTCTGTGTTCTTTCCGATGTGTTTTCCTGCTGCTAAAAAAAAAGTCTTCGGGCTTCCCTGGTGGCACAGTGGTTGGGAGTCCACCTGCCGATGGAGGGCATGCGGGTTTGTGCCCCGGTCCAGGAAGATCCCACATGCTGCGGAGCGGCTGGGCCCATGAGCCATGGCCACTGGGCCTGCGCGTCCGGAGCCTGTGCTCCACAACGGGAGAGGCCACAATAGTGAGAGGCCCGCGTACTGCAAAAAAAAAAAAAAAGTCTTCCATTTTCTGTACTGCTCTGTATAATAAAGTAACAAATTAAATCTAAAGTAATTAAAATTAAATAAAATTTAAAGCTCAGTTCTTCAGCTCCACTAGTCCCATTTCGGGTGCTCAGTAACCACATGGGGCTAGTAGCTACTATTTCAGACAACACAGATATAAAACCTATCACTGAAGAAAGGTTGATTGTACAAAGCTATTCTAGCCTGTGTCTCAGAACCTGGTTTCAAAAAAGAAAAATCACGTTTTAAAAATGTAAATTTCCAAGTTGCATCTCATATCCACTGGGTGTGGGAGGTATTCTGAGGGCCTATATTGTTTTTAAAGAAAGATAAGTTGCTAAGGATTTGAGACTACCTCTGCTGAGCCTCTGTCAGGAACGATGCCAGTGATTTAGTATAACCCATCCCACCTCAGATTTTTCCTCCTCTGAAAATAAACTACCTGGCTGCAATTTGTTATTTAGTGATTTCTAGTGTTTCCAGTTCTCTTCTTCCAGTACTTAATTTGAGCTTGATACTACACAAAGATTAAAATCTAAACATCATCAACTTGTATTTTATGTGTGAACTCAGCCATTATTTTGTGATGTTGAGCAGATTTATATATATATATATATATATATATATATATATATATATATATATATATATATATATATATATATATATATATATATACATGTATAGGTATATATATATATATATATATATATATATATATAGAGAGAGAGAGAGAGAGAGAGAGAGAGAGAGAGAGGGAGAGAGAGAGAGAGAGAGAGAGAGATTTATTTTAATCTGAAATCTACAGAGCAGGCTGACATGCTGAAGACCTAGGGAAGAGATGATGTGACAGCTCAAGTCCAAAGGCAGTCAGGAGGCAAGATTTTCTTCTTCTTCAGGGGACCTCAGTCTTTTTTCTTAAGGCTTTCAGCTGATTTGTTGAGGCCCACCCATGTTATGGAGGGTAGTCTGATCTACTCAAAATCTATAGACGTAAATGTTAATCATATGTCAAAACTACCTCATTCTGTTCCATTTTTCTGAAGAACCCTAATATGATATCCTTGGTAACTCCCTATTTATTTCATTAGCAGTAAAATATATAAATACTTGAGGGCAGGGATCAAGTAAAACCTTAACAAATATAGAAGACAAACCCATATAACATGTAGCTAATGTTAGCTAACAGGCAATCAGGATCAAGGAGGGAATTCTCTGGCAGTCCAGTGGTTAGGAGTTGGCCCGTTCACTGCCGGGGCCCAGGTTCGATCCCTGGTCAGGGAACTAAGATTCCCTCAAGCCCCGTGGCATGGCCAAAAATAAAAAAAATAAAAAATAAAGAAGGAAATCCTTCCATTTGCCACATCATGAATGAACCTGGAGGGCATTATGCTAAGTGAAATAAGCTACACAGAGAAAGACAAACACTGCATGGTATCACTTATATGTGGAATAATTTTTGAAAAGTCAAACTCATAGAAAGAGAGTAGAAAAGTGGTTGCCAGGGGCTGGGAGGTGGGGGAAATAGGGAGAGGTTGATAAAAAGGTACAAACTTTCAGCTATAAGATGAGTAAGTCTGAGGATCTAATGTATAACATGGCAACTATAGTTGATAATATTGTATTGTATAATTGAAATTTGCTAAGAGAGTAGAACTTGAGCGTTCTCACCAAAAGAAAAAAAAAAAGGTAAATATGAGAAGTGATGGATATGTTAGTTAACTCAGTGGGAATTCTTTTGTAATATATACATATATCAAATCATCACATTGTACACTTTTAATATGTTACAATTTTATTTGTCAGTTATACCTCAGTAAAGCTGAAAGAGAGAAAAAATGGATCAAATTCAGGACATTTAAAAAGATCTTTCGTTTTCACATTTTTCTAAGAACTTCTAATAGAAAAATAATCCACATACTCCTATTAAAATACAACATGTACTGTAAATGCAGCATGAATATGTCAGTAACAGCATGTATACAAAATGTATAAGGTTGGTGGAGAAGAAAACCCATTCCTAAAAATGAAAAATGAATTCCATAAATTCATATAAGTGGTACAAGCACAATTTTCCATCCTTGATCAGTTCCCTTGGATTATCTGAAGCACCTCATTGTCTGCCAGCTGTCAGATGTATTTTTAATTAGGCACTAATGAAGTAATATATGTATGTAAACCATTTAAACCTTGTTCCAGTTTGCAAGGACATCTGTGAGGTGAAAAGTGAGAAACCTTGATCTTTGCCAGACGTTACAAATTATAAAACTATAAAACATGAAACTCAGGTACTCAGAATGACTCAATTTAAAACAGGGGAGGGTTCTATTAAGAAGGTTAGAAAGGACATTTTGCTCAACTTAGTTGAAATAAGAGGTTTCTTCTCCAGTTTTTCTCTGCAGCTATATTTTTGGGCTGCTTTATTGCTCTGTATAACATATAACAGTCTCTATGTGTTCTAATATGCTTGAAAGTTATACTTCGAAAAGAATTTTGGAAAAAAAGTTATTTTTTTGGTTCAATTTATTTCAACGAATGTTGCTCTATAATTGTAGATAACATTAACACTTTGGCTCAGATAAGACAGAATCTATCACACAAATTACCTTGCATGCAGCAGGTTCTGAACAATGCTTTTTGACTCAGTTTTTTTTTTTGTTTGTTTTTTTTTTTTTTTTTGTGGTATGCGGGCCTCTCACTGTTGTGGCCTCCCCCGTTGCGGAGCACAGGCTCCGGACGCGCAGGCTCCGGACGCGCAGGCTCAGCGGCCATGGCTCACGGGCCCAGCCGCTCCGCGGCATATGGGATCCTCCCAGACCGGGGCACGAACCCGTATCCCCTGCATCGGCAGGCGGACTCTCAACCACTTGCGCCACCAGGGAGGCCCTTGACTCAGTTTTAAATAGAAGATTACTCACAAGTCCTGAGAAACGCGGGTATGAAAAGACCTTCCTTTAGTCATCTGTAGGTGTTAATTCACCTATGGTCTTTTTGTTCCCCAGAGGGAGTTTCAGTGTAAATGAAGTCAGTGTTAAAGGTAGAAAATAAGGCGTGTTACTTTTCTTTAAATCACTCTCTTTCGTGATTCAATTCATGGCGCTTGCCAGTAAGTATTAGTTTATCTATCTATCTATCTATCTATTTATTTATTATAAACTCATTTATTTATTTTTGGCTGCGTTGGGGCATCGTTTCTATGCATGGGCTTTCTCTAGTTGCGGCGAGCGGGGGCTACTCTTTGTTGCGGTGCGCGGGCTTCTCATTGCAGTGGCTTCTCTTGTTGCGGAGCACGGGCTCTAGGCGCGCGGGCTTCACACGGCCCATTGTGGCTTGCGGGCTTCAGTAGTTGCACCTTGTGGGCTCTAGAGCTCGGGCTCAGTAGTTGTGGCGCACGGGCTTAGCTGCTCCGAGGCATGTGGGATCTTCCTGTCCCAGGGCTAGAACCGTGTCCCCTGCATTGGCAGATGGATTCTTAACCACTGCGCCACCAGGGAAGCCCCCCTATTTATTTTTATTTTAAGTAACTAATGGTAACCAATTCACTTTTTCGTTTGCTTTTCGCTGTCTATAAAGTATTGCATCCACATGTGCGGCCATGTAACCAGTTGCCTATGACTGAAGGAAACCAGCAACTGTGTGTGGTCTCTATGACATCAGAACATTTCCAGCCTCTGACTGGTTCGTTGTTGGGGTCCAGTGAGCCCAATGATCACTTAGCAATGCACCTTTAGAAAGAGGTGCACATTTAACTTATACTAAACTTGAGTGAATAATCTTGCCAATTAAGAATCATCATTTTATGATGCAAAATTCAACGATGGCACCCTTGGCTGCCTTATAACCATTTGGAAAGCTTTATACAGGTATCAGCGCCAGGACCCATCCCATACCACTGTAAGCTGTTTCTGGGCAGGGACCCAGGCATGTTAGTTTTAAAAGCACCTGTGGTGTCCCAGATGCACAATGGCATTAAGAACCCCTGGAAGATAATATTTGAAAGCCATGATGGAGGACTCGGGAGAAAAGACTGATGTCCCTCAAAGAAGAAGGAATTCTGCCTCCAGGCTGCTTTCACACTCGAACTTCAATATCAACCCTTCCCTGGTCTCCAGCCTGCCAAGTTGGGTGTGGATGTTAACTTCATGCTGTTACTAGCTGTATCAGCCTTTGGTTTGCACTTCACACCAAAGTGTGATTGTAAAAAAGAAAAATTTTAAAGTGATACTTAGGGGCTTCCCTGGTGGCGTAGCGGTTCAGAGTCCGCCTGCCGATGCAGGGGACACAGGTTCGTGCCCCAGTCCGGGTAGATCCCATATGCCACGGAGCAGCTGGGCCTGTGAGCCATGGCCGCGGAGCCTGCGCGTCCGGAGCCTGTGCTCCGCAACGGGAGAGGTCACAACAGTGAGAGGCCCGCGCACCGCAAAAAAAAAAAAAAAAAAAAGTGATACTTAAATTTTAAGTACAGAATAAATGTTGTTGCAGATTGGAAGGAATAGGTTCTGGTCTACCTGAAGGCCACCTTTAGATGATGGTTCTGTAAATACAAGCAATTAAATCTCAAATATAGCTGTGTATTGAATCATCCAGTACACTTGGTAAACATATTTGCAGCACAGAGTTTCAGAATCAGCAGTTTGGGAAGTGTCCAGGAATCTCAATTTATACAAATATCACAGACAGTTCTCATTCAAGTGGTCTATGAGATCATTGAAAAACACAAAAGGATTCAATTAGTTCATCCATAATGGAATCTTTGGGTGCACCGTAAGCAAGAAGTGCTTTAAAAATAATATATTCAAGATATTAAAAATATGCTCTAGGGGCTTCCCTGGTGGCGCAGTGGTTGAGAGTCCGCCTGCTGATGCAGGGGATGCGGGTTCGTGCCCCGGTCCTGGAGGATCCCACATGCTGTGGAGCGGCTGGGTCTGTGAGCCATGGCCGCTGAGCCTGCGCGTCCGGAGCCTGTGCTCCGCAACGGGAGAGGCCACAACAGTGAGAGGCCCACGTACCGCAAAAACATAAATAAATAAATAAATATGCTGTAAAAATGAAAAAGTCTAAAGAAAAGACCTCTCAATTCCCAAGATTTTATTAAACCATGCTCTTTTTGCTTCCCTTCTGTCTTCTAAACTTTTCCTCTATCTCCTTTCTCCTACTCGCTTTTCCTTTCCTTTCTCTCTCCTGTCTCATCTCACTTCTCTCTTCTTTTGTTCTCCTCTCTGTATCTAATATTCTCTCTCTTTTTCTCAATCTCCAAGGCTGTCTGCATCTTTATGTAAGAAATTTATGAAGAGAAATCTCAATTAAATAGAGTTGGAATACTAGAAGGGTGAGGTCTCATGCCCTGTGATGATAGCAAAGCCCAACAGGAAGAAGAAAAACTTCTCTTGTTTCCTAGCAAGGACTCAGCCAGTGAGTAGCCATAGACTCTTTGTTTAGTACAGAGTAAACAACTTCCTTTGTTTACTCCCAACTTCCTTTCCCCTCTATAAAAGCATTCTCCTTCCCTTGCTGTGCAGGGACTTGCACTTGACTCACCATGTTTTCAGACCCTGAATGGCAAATCTCTGCTGAAGCCAAATAAACCCAACTTTGCTGGAGAAATATCTGGCAGTTTATTTGTTTTAGATCAACATCTGTTTCTATCTGTTAGTCTCCTTTTACCAGTGTGCTTAATTCTGTCTCACCAGACACAGAAGAGGAAGTAGGAGATGTGACGGAAGTAAGAGGTTGGAGAGTTGCTAGAAAGGGGTCACAGACCAAGAAATCCAGGAAGCCTCCAGAAGTTAGAACAGGCAAGGAAACAAATTCTCACCTAGAGTTTCCATAAGGAACCAACCCTGCTGACACATAACTTTAGACCTGTGAAACCAATTTCAGATTTCCAGCTTCCAGAACTGTAAGATAATACATTTATACTATTTTAAGTCACAAAGTTTAAAGTAATATGTTGCAGTAGCCCATAGGACATAATATAGGATACATTTATCTCTTACTCCCATTTTAGTGCTTTTCTCATTAATTCATAACAATTATAGCACATTATTCAAGTGTTCTGTGATTTTTAGGATTTGAAAAAAATTTATTTATAAAATAACTTAAGAGTAAATTATTATTAATAAAAGTGGAATTTCACAAAGCAATAAGTGTTGACTTTGTAATTCAAGAAAAGCCCAAGAGTAAATATTTCTTTAACATGAGGACAAAGCAAACTGATAGCTGCCATATATGCTATTATCTTATATATATATATATATATATATATATATATATATATATATATATATGTAGCTGATGTTATCTACAACACAAAGAAAAATTAAGGCAGTGAATAATTGGAAGTATTTATTTATTTGATAGTGAACCTGAATTGGTGTACATAACTTGTATAAAGTTGAATCAACTCATGGGTCAATTCACTATTTCATCCAAAATATGTAATTCAACATTTATGACACATTGAAAATAAATTAAATCTTGGCATGTTTTAAGAAATTTCAAAGTAGATGCTATAACATACAATAAAACTCTTTTACAAAATCCTCCTCAGCATATATTGATCCATAGCTCCTCACATCAGTTGCAAAGACTTCCTTGATCTTTGTCAGTTTATAATTTTAAAATTTCCCTAATTTTCTGTCAAACCCAGTTCATGATGACACTTACATTTCTCCATCCATCTTCATCATCCTTCTCTATTGGTTTTTCTTCCACTACTAACTCTCTAGCCTTTCTGCTCTACAGCCCACACCCTCTTTTTTATAACCTGTCTATAAGACCACTATTCACAACAGGCACAAGAAGAAGCTAGAGGAGAATTATCTTTAGTGTTTTTGTGGGAGAGGACATTTGTGAATATTGAAACATTATACATTCTCCATATCATGTGCTTTACAGGTCATCTTTGAAATAAAGAACACAATTAAAAATAAATTGTTAAATGTAAAAATAAATTTAAAATGAATTGTAGATAATATATTCATGAATATATAGAAATATTTAGAATCTACTTTAAAAAATAGTATAATAACAGTGTATACTTCCATGGTTCAAGAACAACTGGTTGAATATTAAATAATTCAATTCACACAGCTCCAGTAAATACTTTTCCTAGATTAAATAAATTGATCAGAAGTAGGCTTATTTTATTAGTGAGACAAAATAAGTTGTTTTTCCTTCCAAATGCTGTCCACTATAAACAAGTGGGCAGACTATAATGAAGCTAAGTTTTAATTTTTAATACATTATCAGTATCAAGATTTATTTATGAGTGAACTTTATCTAAAGAAATGAAGACACTGAGTAATTTACATATTTTTCCTCAATGCATTGTAGAATCAAAACTTACTTTAAAATATTTTAAAATATATATAAATATTTAAATATAATTGTCATATGTCTATACTTAGAGATAATGTAGTGTATTTTAAGAGTTGAAGAAACAATAAAGGACAAAGGTAGGAACTAGAAATACTAGAAAGTTAAGAACAATGATTGTCATGTAACATGCATTTATTGAGCACGACATACAAGGTTTCTGAGCAATACAAAATTATTATGTTACATCTCTCCTTAAGGATCTGATAACCTAGCCAGGTAAACACACATATGTGTAACTTACAATGTAAAGCAGTCTTTCCTACCTGCTAGAGTAACAGGGACAAAGATTGCTCTGGAAACACAGAATTAACATGACTAATTCCACTTGGGGAAAACAGTCCAAGTATGTACACATTAAGGCTCTTGATTCATCCTGTAGATGTTGAAGACCAGGGCAGCAGAGACACAGGTGATGACATAGAGGTAGAGCATGAATGAATAGTTAATAGTGATTGTGAATATGGAAGTGCCACACGGCCTCACTGAAAGGCATGTGCTGTAAAGATTTAGGGATTTATGCTGGGGAAGAGATGCAACTGAAAAAATTAATTATGTTAGTGCCTGGTAGGTCTTGATTTTATTCTGAAATTATGGACATGGCATGATTATGTCTTTATTTTAGGCAGTGAACCAAAGACTAGCAATATTGATATCACTTAGGTGACTGCTGCTATAGATACAGTAAGATTAACAACAGCCTAATCCAGCGTGCTACAGATGAGAACAACTTGTTTGCTATAATGTTCTTATATTCTGTACCATGTAACCATTTTGTAATTATTTTCTATGTTCTTATATTACATAAAAATGATATAAAATAATTGTATTGCTTTTTAGAAACCTAAAATATAATTGATCCTCATTATTTGTAGATTTGTGAATTTACCTACTCACTGAAATGTATCTGTAACCCCTAAATCAACACTTGTGATGCTTTCCTTGTCATTTGCAGACATGTGCAGAGCAGCACAAAATTGGAGTGGCCCAATGCACACGTTCCCAGCTGAGGTTGAACAAGGTGGCTCTCAGCCACAGTCCTCGTACTGTAAACAAGTGACTTCATGATTTACTTAGTGCCATGTTTTTCACATTTTTGTGCGTCTTCTTGGTTATTTTGCTGTTTAAAATGGCCTCCAAGCGTAGTGCTGAAGTGCTGCGTAGTGTTCCTAACTATAAGAAGGCTATGATGTACATTACAGAGAAAAACCATGCATTAGGTAAACCTCTTTCCATTATGAGTTATGGTGTTGCTGACCATGAGTTCAATGTTAATAAATCAACATTATATATTATATCAGGTGCCTTTAAACAGACACACATAAGACAAGGCTATGTATTGACTAGTTGTCCACAAGGTGACCAGAGGCTTGCAGGAACCTAACCCTGTTTTTCCCCCATGAGCAATGGTTCAGTATTTGCTAATTCAGTGTTTGTGATAAATTTATAGAACATAGATACCCAGAAAAATGAGAATTGACTGTATTTACTGATGAAGTGATGGAACGATCTGGAGTTTGCTTAAAAATAATTCACAGAAGCACAGGGAATTGGGTTGGGGCATAGATGAAAGACATTGATGAGCTGAAAATTGGTGAAGCTGCAATTACCTGCTCGTTAAACTATTTTCTCTATTTTTGTAAATGTTTGGCGTTTCCATAATAAAAAGTTGTTTTCAAAATCAAAAACAAAAAAAAAGAAAAGAAACCTATACAACATAATTAAACCCGAAGCAAGTAGAATTTAACATTATAGGTAATTACCATTTTTCCCAGTGTATTTAGGGAATAACTCCCCACTTAGTATTAATTATAAGATAATTAGAAATATTTGGAGTTTTGATAGTCAAACATGTCAATCATGGTTGTCTACAAATAATAGAAAAATAAATATCAAATTAAAAAACTATAGATTGTAAGCATTGTATCTGGTTTGCGGAATAATTACTGTGTTCTGTCATTTTAAAAAAAGAGCTCCAAAAACTATTATTACTTGTTTTTCAAAGCAGCATCAAAACATTTCTGCCAAAATAAATCATAGTACCCATTTAACTAATTTAAGTGACTAAAGCAAGTTAACAGGCTGATACTAAAGCAAAACTAATTTACTAATTTCCCTTAAAAAATCAAGTTATAATTGCAGTATGCTACTAAGCTCAATATAACCTTTGTCTTTTTTCATAAAAATATTTTTGTGACAAAAATATATTCAATGATAAATCTTACACTCTCTCTTCTTACCAAAAGAGATCAGCTGCTTTCCACCCTCATTCCTTGCTCTTGGCCTTGATCTGATCTAAGAACTATACTTCAGAATTTGGTAATGGGAAGAGAAGAGTACTTGAGGAGATGCAGGTGTTAAAACACAGAGATAGGGAAGACGATCAAGAGATTAAATAGTCATACATAATAAAATGTTTAAATTATGCTTTGGGGCATTAGTTAAGAATTTTTTTATTACGTACAAATTATTCTTTGGGGCATTAGTTAAGAATGTTTTTTATTACGTATTATATAGATAGATATTATATGTTTCTACATATACATTGTAATAAAAACTTTTCTTTAAAGTTTAAATAACATATGCATTATAAAGAGCCTCTCTGGATTGAATAGAATCAATACAGTTTGGATTAAAAAAGAATTCAAAAGTGAAACAATGAAAACAATATTTTCTCTCTCTTATTTTCTTCATTTATGTAAAGCATGTTCCAAACTAGAGTTAATAATATTTGCATAGAATTATATGATTATAGCATTGTATGAGAGAATCCAAAACATTCTATTGAAGAAAAGAATGTGAAAAAATATTATTGGCTTTTTGAATATTGCCAATTTTTCTTCTCTGTCCATACCTATTACATGAATGTTATCAGTCTCCCCACACTGACTCTACTTTTAATCTTCATATAAATGATGATTATTTTAAAAGTGAAGTGAGAATCTATTATATTGAAATCCAACAGAGAAGCTTTTATCTAAGAAATTATTCCAAATATGTAGCTATATATAAGAACAAAAGGCAGAACCAATAGCTTATTAAGATACTCATGTCCACATTGAAGATTTGCTTATGGAAGTATTTACTAAACTTTCTATTGACAAACTCATCACATTGTTAAAACTTACTGCAAACAATTGTCATATGGATATAGATAAGCCTAGTCTAAATAAGCTACTGGTAACACCAAGGTAGTTAATTGTCTTGATGCTTGAATTAATATGACATGTAGCCAATCTGATGGGCTGCAAAAGATGTAGTCGTTACAATGCACAGCTCCCCTCCCCAAGGGGTTACCACTGGGAAGTCAGCTCACCAGTTTTGTGTACATTCAGCCTGTTTCTCTTTACTTTTTATATAAAACATGACTTAATTAAAAAGCTGCATTTGAAAAAGTAATCTTCAGAGTATCTGGTGACATTTAAAGTAGAAGTTATGGCTCAAAATACTGCTGGATGGCAGTTTCAATAATGAATGCAATATTCCTATGGTTTGTGATGATTTTTAACATGCTGTAATAGGAAAGCTCTAGTTTGCTTAGCACTTATAAATCTGTTGGTTATTTTAATCAATCTTGGGCCTACAATTAACAGAGTGCAATGTGTTTGGTGATATAACCTTAACAGTAGAATATATAATTCCATGCAGACAGTCAGATATATCTTGAAGTAGCAAATTGAAGTTTGGAAGCAACATATTTATTTATGGAAAGGAAATTTGATAAATACATGGCCCATCTTTCTGTATTCAGGTTTTATCAGACAGTTTGAGCTTAGGAAAACCTCCATCTGTTTTATTTTTGTTGCTGTTTCCATTCTTTGTACAAGGAATAAATATAGTCCTGAAGTATACTGGGAAAAAGCTTAAGTAACAGGAAATAATCTCTAGTTACTGCTTTGTTGTTAATTAGCATGTTACCTTGGGCAACCACTTCATCTATTTATACTTGAATTTCCATACCTTTCTTTCTTTTTTTTTTTTTTTTTTTTTTTTGCGGTACTCGGGCCTCTCACTGTTGCAGCCTCTCCCATTGCGGAGCACAGGCTCCGGACGCGCAGGCTCAGTGGCCATGGCTCACGGGCCCAGCCGCTCTGCGGCAGGTGGGATCCTCCCGGACCGGGGCACGAACCCGTGTCCCCTGCATCGGCAGGCGGACTCTCAACCACTGCACCACCAGGGAAGCCCCCATACCTTTCTTAACAGGAGGTGATATTACATAATTTATAAAGTTTTCTCCAGTTTTTAATTGCTAGGAATGTATTTTTACACTGATTCTGTGATTCTATTTGTTACCCTAAACTTTGGGCTGGTAAACAGATTATCATAGACCTGTGAAGGGCAAATAGAAGAGACACTTCAAATTGATTCTTATTTTACCTACTAATGGAAAATTTACTGATTCTGAGTTAATGGGTCCAATCATTAAAATACAGCCTAACGCTCTCTCTCAAATGCTAATAGTTAGAAGCATTTTCCACGAGTCCTTTATGATCTCAAATATCTATTGTCTAATGACCCTGTCAAAGCTGTGTAGCAAATACACTAACCAGTAGAGGTGGTAATTAGTGATTCAGGACTCCAGAGGAAAGGACCCAAAAGGGTCTTTGATTCCTCCTGAATGTTATGATTCAGTACTGCATTTGCCGATTGTGGGACATAAATACTGTGAATTCTGGATGGTCTTAGGTAGCACATGGATAGATCATTAAAAATTATTGAAAAAAGAGAAAGACATAAGAAAGAGACCTAAGGAGAAAATACTCCTTTATCTATTCCATTAATTCTTTTCTGATGAACTCAAATATAAAAGTCCCATCTGGAGCTAACATGTTTTTAACATTTCTCTATCACTTGTTAATCTCTATTTTTAACAAAGATTCTCTTGGGCTCCAAACATTTGGCAGCCAGCATTATTTTCTTGTCATTAACTTTATTGTTACAATTACAGTCTATTTATATAAGAGGATATTTTTTCAGTTTATGAGAATGATAACATTTCATTTCAAACTAATTTGATTTAATTAAAATACTAAAATACAGTAGTAAATAGAACAAGGTGTGTACAGAAATAGTAAATAATATAGTTCCTAAGTGGATAAGACAAAAACAATTTGAATGGCATTATATAAAAGATGTAAATTTATGAACCACAAATTTTATGGAAAAACCACAAACTTCGAAATGAAAGAGACTAAGGGTAAATCACCCCTTCTCCTCCTAATGCAGATAACTTTGAACACTTTGTTGAAACTTTCTAAGCCTCAGTTTCCTCACTTATTTAAAGACAATGGTATCAGTTTTTGAGTTATTGTGAGGATAAAAGTAGATGTGAGGCAAAGTATCTGCCTATTGAAGGTGCTGAAATACATCAGTTTTCTCTCCCGTATTAGACAGGGATGTATGTGCTTTCCTTGGTTCACTAAGATGAACCAATACAGAGTTAAACAATTTAAATAGCAAGAGAACTAGATAAAGCCCAAAGAAATTAAAACGTTAATTTATCCTTCCTTTGACTTCTGATTATTTAGTAGTAAGTAAGAAAATAAGTATACGGCTGAAGAAGGGTAAACATAAGAAAGGAGTACATATTTAATAAGAATACATTAACAGATTCCTACCTCATAAGCCATTTGAACAGCAGAGACAATCAAGAATATTTGTGCATAGAACTTAAAGTTCACACTGACATCTTATTGTCAGTGACAAATGTAAGTGTAAAAATGCCAAAGTAAAAATGAACATAACAAACACACTGCTGTAGTATAAAGTGAATACTGTAAGGAGAACAATGAAAATAACAGGTTATATGACTAGGGGAGAGAGGAAAGATTAGGCCTGTATAGCAAAACATTGAATAAGAGAGTTTTGACTTTTGGTCAACAAATTTAAAATATTTACCTGGATTACTAAACACGGAAATCTGTCTTCCAAATGTTCAGTCTTAAAATAGTAGGTGGTAGATAATCTAAATGGTTGATCACCATTGACCACCACATTTTCCCGATACTAATATTTTAGTGGTTTCATTTGTCCTCATCATTTCTATTAAAGACAGACAAGAGGAAGGCAAGAGGATGATCTTTCATGAGGTTTGCAGATAACCTTTGGATGCCTTCATTCATCCTACTGGCTGCATATTATTAGAGCTAACATGTTAAATATATTGTTTTCTCTGTGAGAATGGAGTTTTCATAATTTTATCTTCATAATTATTCTTCTTTGAATATATTTTTATTGTAAATTTTTTTAAATCTAAGTTTAAAATTCTCAATTAGTTTTCTGTTTTCTTCTCTGTTGTTAATACAGATGTTCAAAAATAAAAACAATAAATTGGTCCCGTAATGGGCATCTGGGGTGTGCTGCTCACCTTTGTATATTCAGAAACTCAGTTCTATCAGTTTTTATAATGTTGATCAGTCTCTGGGGGACTTAGAAACACTAGTCAAATCCATAAGAGTGTGATTGACAAATCAGAAGCCAACTTACTAACGTTATTTTTTAATAGAAGTACAGTTGATTTACAATGTTGTGTTAATTTCTCCCTTACAACAAAGTGATTCAGTTATATATATATGTGTGTGTGTGTGTGTGTGTGTGTGTGTATTGTATATATATATATATTCTTTTTTATATTATTTTCCATTATGGTTTATCAAGGATATTGAATATAGTTCCCTGTGCTATGCAGTAGGACCTTGTTGTTTATCCATCCTATGTATAATAGTTTGCATCTGCTAATCCCAAACTCCCAGTCCATCCCTCCCCCACCCCTCACCCTTGGCAACCACACGTCTGTTCTCTATGTCTGTGAGTCTGTTTCGGTTTTGTAGATAACCAACTTATTAACTTTAAATAAAAGCTACCTTTACATCAATCTACCCCTGGGAATTGTTAAGGACACTCCTTTTAATTATCAGTGTACCAGTACCTCAGAGTACATTAGAATTCACCAGTTGCTTTAGTAAGTAAAAAATGTAGCAAAGGATATTAAATGTATCAAAGAATACCTTACCCAAGGTATGAAAATGTCTGATTAGCTCATTGCTTCCTCAGAGAAGGCACTACAACTCTAGCAGCCAAAATGATATAAAATCCATTAAATATATTCTCCTTTTCCCTCTTTGACTGTGTTACAAAAACTTGCCAAATTCTGCTAATGATATTCTTTTACAATTAACAAAATTGAATATATCACTCATGCCCAGATTGTTACAAAAATATCTGAAGTTACGGCACACCCTACAATATTGATTTGAAATAATATATTTTTTAACTACTTCAAAAATAAACCACTTATACATATAGCTCACCTCAAGCGTTGTGAACCAATATTTACCTTTTCTTTAAGTTTTTAAAAGACTTTATTATTTTCAGAGCAGTTTTAGGTTTACAATAGAAAGTTGAGAGGAACATACAGAGATTTCTTATATATCCCCTACTCCCAAGCCTCCTTCATTATCAACATCACTCACCAGAACTGTACATTTTTACCAAGGATGAACCTACAGTGACACATCATAATCACCCAAAGTGCATAGTTTACCTAAGGCTTCTTCATGTTGCACATTCAATGGGTTTGAACAAATGTAGAATGATGTATACATCATTATATTATCACATAGACTATTTTTACTTCCCTAAAAATCCTCTGCATTCTGCCTATTTGTCTCCCCCACCACCTCTGGCAATCCCTGATCTTTTTACTCTCTCCATAGTTTTTTGCCTTTTCCTGAATGTCGTATAGTTGGAATTGTACAGTATGTAGCCTTCTCAGATTAGCTTCTTTCACTTAGTACTATGTATTTAAGATTCCACCATAACTTTTCTTTTTTTAGCTCTAATACCCCATTGTCTGAAGGTACCACAGTTTATCTATTCACCTACTGAAGAACATCTTAGTTGCTTCCAAGTTTTCATAATTATGAATAAAGCTGTTAATAATATGTGTGCAGGTTTTCAAGTGGACACGTTTTCATTTCCTATGGGTAAATACCAAGGAGCACAATGTCTGGAACATATGGTAGGAGTATGTTTAGTTTCATAAGAAGCCTCCAAATTTTCTTCCAAAGTGTCTGTACCATTCTGTACCCACCCACAATGAATGAGAGTTCCTGTTGCTCCACATCCTCACCAGCATTTGATGCTGTCAGTGTTCTGGATTTTGGTCATTCTAATAGGTGTGTAGTGGTATCTCTTTGCTGTTTTAATTTGCCTGTCTCTGATGACATATGATGTGGAACATATTTTTATATATGCTTTAATTTTTAAAAATAATCTTATTGCAATCTTATTCTTATTGGAGGAGGTCATCAAGAGGACATAACTGCCAGTTGACCTGATAACTGGACCTGGGTGATGAGAGGTTCCTCATCTCTTCCCCTGTCCTTGGTATGTACAGTCTGTTTACTGTTCCCACAGTGGGAGCTGTTCCAAGAACACAGCCTTGAGAGAGGAATGTGTTGGTGAGACCACCTGGATGGTATATATGACTAAACCCAGTTAAGGTCACTACATAAACTTTTAAGATTTGGTGGGCAGGTGTGAAGATCTACTTGCCTTGCAGTGCCCAAGGCAAGCCTTCTAAGTAAGTCCCCTTGCTTATTAAACCTGCCACCTACCAATCTGGAGTGGTCTACCTCTTTCTTCAGTCTCTCCCTGTTCTTCATGTAGAAGGGGTGGTTTCATATTACACCCTGGAAGCTCCTGAGCTTGATTGATGAGCCAGCCAGGAGACCAAAGAAATGGACCTTGGGAAAAAGGCATCCCTGGGAGAAATCTCAAGCTGGCTATGGACCTCTGTGTAAGGAGGGATGGCCCATAGGTTAGATGCTTGAGTACATGGATGCCCCGAAAGTGCTGGCTGTTTTGATGCCTTTGTTTGAACACCTCCACACAGTGCACTGCCGCAAAGAAGGAAAACGCATGGCCATGAAGTGGGTGGGCCTCTACTGTGGGCATTTTGCTGGACACTGAGGCCCAACTAGGCTGAAGCTCTGGTTAGAGAGTTGGAAGAAAAGCTGAGGTTAGCGAAGGACATACAGTTGTTCACTACTCTGCTAGCTGCGGGGCCAGCAGACAAGGTGGGAGAGCAGGACGATAAGTTGGAGACGTTAGCGTGCCATTTTGAAAAGCTAGGAGGGCACAAGGTACCATGAGTTAAGGACCAAGCATTTATGACAAAGCCTGATTGGGACCGTAAGAGGCAGAATCCCTGGGAAAGTCAGGAGAGTGAAGAGGAGGATGCTGTGATTGATGAGGAAGCAGACTAAATGCCCTATGCCTAGTAAGAAGAAAAGGAAAAGCACGGCAACAACAACCCCAACTAGTGGGGTAGCCAGTTCACGAAATGTTCATGATGAGAGAATATACTCCCAATGAGCTTATTGGCATTGGTGCCAAGTTTGAGCAAAAGGCCAGGTAAAGTATCGAGGAATGGTTAGTATGGCTAAGGGATGTGGGAGGTAATGGCATTTCTCTGACTGGGGAGGAGAAAATGTGCAACATCATCACACACTCTGCCCTCTGGCAGCGCTGCATGGCGCTCCAGGGGTTCAAGATACTCACTCCCTTAGAGACTGGATTATTCTAGCCTGCAGGGAGGATTGACCCAATGAGGGGGACCTCCCTGGGCATATGGGACCCTGGAAGTCTATAGATGAGGTACAACAAATTATTTGGAATCAATCTATACCCCTGTTTGTGAAGGCCCTGATTGGGCCACGTTCACTGCAGGAATGAAAGTCACACCCAGCACTTGGTATGGGCCACTGATATCCACGCTAAGTCCAGTTGTGCGACAAGACATTTATGATGTTGGGCAATTCATTGCTGACAGGAAAACTGACAAATCCTGGGAATGGGTACAGTCTCTGGGAAAGACCCAAGATAGAGGGAGAGCTCAGAAGGAGTGACTGCAAGTTGACCTGAGAACCAGACCTGGGTAATGGAAGGCTCCTAACCCCTCCCCATCCTTGGGATGTACACTCTGCCCACCGTTCACACAGTGGGAGCTGCTCCAAGAACACAGCCTTCAGAGAGTAAAGTGTTGCTAAGACCATCTGGATAATATAGGTGATTGAACCCAGTTAAGGCTTTTTAAGATTCTAGTGGAAAGGTACAGAGATCTATTAGACTAGTGGCCACTCAAGACAAGCCTTGTAAGTAAGTTCCCTTGCTTATTAAACCTGTCACCTAGAGTCTGGAGTTACTGCCTCGGTCCTCCATCTTTTCCTGCCTTCCATGTATGGGGACTAGTTTGGTACCAACAATTCTTCTTTTTTTTCTTTGAAGTATAGTTCAATTGAAGTAGAGTTGATTAACAATGTTGTGTTAATTACTGCTGTACAGCAAAGTGATTCAGTTATATATATATATATGTATATATATATATATGTGTATATATATATATATATATATATATATATATATATATATATATATATATATATTCTTTTTAAAATATTCTTTTCCATTATGGTTTATCACAGGATATTGAATATAGTTCTCTGTGCTATACAGTAGGACCTTGTTGTTTACCCATTCTATATATTAAAGCTTACATCTGCTGACCCCAACCTCCCACTCCCATGCCCTCTCCCAACCCCCTCCCCCTTGGCAGCCACCAGTCTGTTCCCTATCTCTGTAATTCTGTTTCGGTTCATAAATAGGTTCATTTGTGTCATATTTTAGATTCCACATGTAAGTGATATCATATGGCATTTGTCTTTCTCTTTCTGACTAAATTCACTTAGTATGATGATCTCTAGGTCCATCCATGTTGCTGCAAATGGCATTATTTTGTTCTTTTTTTAATGGCTGAGTAGTATTCCATTGTATATATGCACCACATCTTCTTTATCCATTCATCTGATGATGGACATTTAAGTTGTTTCCATGTCTTGGCTATTGTGAACTGTGCTGCTATGAACATAGGGGTGCATGTATCTTTTTGAATTATAGTTTTGTCTGGATATATGCCCAGGAGTGGGATTGCTGGATCATATGGTAATTCTGTTTTTAGTTTTCTGAGGAAGCTCCATACTGTTTTCCACAGTGGCTGCACCAACTTACATTCCCACCAACAGTGTAGGAGGATTCCCTTTTCTCTGTACCCTCTCCAGCATTTATTGTTTGTAGACATTTTAATGATGGCCATTCTGACTGGTGTGAGGTGATACCTCATTTAGTTTTGATTTGTATTTCTCTAATAATTAGTGATGTTGAGCATCTTTTCATGTACCTGTTGGCTATCTATATTTCTTCTTTGGAGAAATGCCTATTTAGGTCTTCTGCCCTTTTTTGGATTGGTTTGTTTCTTTTTGTTGTTGAGTTGTATGAGCTTATTGTATATTTTGGAAATTAAGCCCTTGTCAGTCATATCATTTGAAAATATTTTCTCCCACTCTGTAGGTTGTCTTTTCATTTTGTTTATGATTTTCTTTGCTGTGCAAAAACTTGTAAGTTTGATAAGGTCCCATTTGTTTATTTATTATTTTTATTCAGCGCCACTTGCTGAAGAGACTGTCTTTTCCCCATTGTATAGTCTTGCCTCCTTTGTTGAAGATTAATTGACTGTAGGTGTGTGGGTTTATTTCTGGACTCTCTGTTCTGTTCGATTGATCCATATGTCTATTTTTGTGCCAATACCATGATGTTTTGATTACTGTAGCTTTGTAGTATTGTCTGAAGCCTAGCAGGTTATGCTTCCTGCTTTGTTCTTTTTCCTCAGGATTGTTTTGGCAATTCTGGGTTTTTTATGGTTCCATATAAATTTTAGGATTATTTGTTCTAGTTCTGTGAAAAATGTCTTGGGTAATTTGGTAGTGATCACATTAAACCTGTAGATTGCTTTGGGTAGTATGGCCATTTTAAAAATATTAATTTTTCCAATCCAAGAGCATGGGATATCTTTCCATTTCTTTGAATCATCTTCAGTTTCCTTTATTAAAGTTGTATAGTTATCAGTGTGTAAGCATTTCACCTCCTTGGTGAGGTTTATTCCTAAGTATTTGGGGGGTTGTGATTTTAAAAGGTATTGTTTTTTACATTCCATTTCTGATATTTCATTATTAGTATAAAGAAATACAACTGATTTCTATTTGTTAATCATGTATCCTGCTACCTTGCTAAATTCACTTCTCATGGAACCAACAATTCTTGAAACCTGGAGGAATAACATACGTGGAAACTATGCAAACTTAAATATGACCTATATTTAATATGTAGTGTGCAGATGACTATTTCAAATTGAATTTTATTATTGATTATGCTTTTGGAGTATTACAGATTCAGAGTATTTATGTCTATTCAGTAAAATGATGGATGAGTAACACCATGTGAAACCTAAATCTTATTAAAAATAAATAAAAAGCCTACAATATATTTCTGTGGTATTAAAACCAAAGCCCATGTGAAACTATGTTACCTAAGTGCAATGATTTTTATTGTAAACAATGTTCCATATTCAGAGTTCTTGAATCCTCCAATGTCTGGTCAGTTATAAACTGGAGCTCCTATTGACAGCGAGTTTCTGTACAGGTATTGGGTTGTAACTTCCAAAATCCTAGATACCTAATAAACGCAATTGAAAGTCCAAATACCAATTGTCCACAGGTAAATGAATGTTCCTGTTGCTCCATCTACAAAGCCTGTTTGTGACAGAACCAGTTATGCATGTGGACTGGGGAAAGAAATCATGGGAGGGAGGGAGGGAGAGAGAGAGAGAGAGAGAGAGAGAGAGAGAGAGAGAGGAAAGATTTTAAAAGTCTACAGCATAATTAGGATACCATATGTTTTCTTGCTGCCCTATTTTTTCTTGCACTTTAAAATATTCTCCTGAGTTCAATTATCCTAACCTAGGCTCACAGCAGGTTGAATTTGAAGAACATTTATAAAAAGAGAGTGAGCTTCATCCAATCTCACAGCACATAAAGGTGAAAAAAAGTTAGCCAAGAAATATTGATATCATTGGGGAAATATAAAAACAGAAATATGATTTTGTTTTATTAAATAAATGCATTATTTGTAAATTTTATTATTATGCAGATTCAAGGCATTATTTTTATAAGAATAAACATTAATATACAGCTTTTCAGCACTAATTTATCCTTAAACTCTAATAGCTTCACTTCATGTAAAATGTTGGAATTATGGTAACTACAATTTGATCAAATTTGTAGGTTTTCTCTATACAAGGTAGGTCATATAAAGTTAACACTACAGTGAAACCTCCAGAACACTGCTAACAACAAAAATAACTTGACATGAAACAAATATATTTGGAACCATTCCAAAACTGATTCATAATTTAAACAAATATAAATACTATTCACTTTTAGAGAAGATTCTTTATTTTTCCAATATCCATCTTTGCTAATTACTATAAATTTAATAGCTTCAAATATCATCTTTCAGTAGAATGCCAGTCCTGTATTTCCAATTACCTATTAATATTTCTACTCAAATGCTTGTTTGAGTCCTCAGACTTCAGACATTCAATACTAATGTGATCTTTCATTTCAACAAGTTCTCTTATCACACACACTGTAATTTTCATTAATATCATCCACATTTCCCGGTGCTGGAGATTTCTTCTCCTTATTCCACATATTTAATTGTCATGAAGTCTTATTAAATAAATATCTGTTAGGGTCCCTCAAAAATCATATTTCTTCAACTTTAATTACACTTGTGTAAGCTATTACAATGTCTTACCTACAAGACCAACTCCATAGTACTTCCATTTTCTTCAGTGTTCCTCACGTTTGGGGGGATTTTTTGCTTTAGTAAGTTAAAAACTGGGTTATAATTCAATTCTCCAATCCATCTTTTATAGACCTCTATAATGTACCTACATGCTAGCATAAAATATTTATCTCATTGTCTCATATGAGCCTTATACCTAAGTATTTTCTCTTTACTACCCCCCTGTCTTCCACCCTCAAGAGCACCCCTGCCCCATCTCCTTCACCCACTTTTCATTCTATCCCCACACTCATCATCATGAAAGCCATCGCCCATGCTACTCCTCTCTCTTTTTTTATACTCTTCAGCTACAAAAATTACATCCATTCTCCAAAGCCAGATCAGATTCCATTTCTTTTTAAAGAGTTTCCTATTTCATTCATTCACTTATGCATTGGTTTGTTTATGCAGTCAGCACATATTAATTGAGCGCCAAACTCTGGTGACCCATACTGATCTGCTGCTGTCATGAGTGTGCTGACCATTGAAGATTAAAATCTTCCTTTTCTAACTTCCTTTACCCACACTGATTTCTCTCTGCTGCACACTATTCAGTGTACATATTCATTGTACATATTCTATAGTTTAGGGTTAAAGCTCTTCTATAAGCTTGGAATCTAGGTGCTGGAAGAGACCATGTAACTTACATCTTCTGTATGCACCAAATTGCCCAGAGCCTAGTATACTGCTAATACACGGTAGTGTCTCAAATACCTACTAATTAATTACTGGATTAGAGTGCAAAAAAATGTTTAATAACTTTGCCTGTATGTTTTAAGGAATCATAAGGACAGCAGTCTAGTGTATCTTTGATGTGTTATTTCAAATATTAGTACCTCTACTTTTTATGAGTTTAATATATCAGAGAAAAACAATGACCATCATTTAAAACAGCAATGCAGGGCCTCCCTGGTGGCGCAGTGGTTAAGAGTCCGCCTGCCGATGCAGGGGATACGGGTTCGTGCCCCGGTCTGGGAGGATCCCATATGCCGCGGAGCGGCTGGGCCCGTGAGCCATGGCCGCTGGGCCTGCGCATCCGGAGCCTGTGCTCCGCAACGGGAGAGGCCACAACAGTGAGAGGCCCGCATACCGCAAAAAGAAAAAAAAAAAACAAAACAGCAATGCAATACAGCTATGACAGTAAAATTCCATCTCTGGCAAGATAATTTTCTTCTCCAGTTTTCCTTAATGCCCACATCCTCCAGTTTTAAATTCAAAAAGGCAAAAGCATTATTAGAGTCAATTTCCTTAAGTATCAAGTAATCTGTATTTTGCAAAAATGATTATTGCAGAGAGAGAAAGGAAAAAAAAAGAATATTTCAACCATCAACATCTCTCCAGGGACAGGTTAGAGAAACTGAAGATCATAACAGATGTTTTCAGCTATCTAGTTAGCTAGGGCTACGATGCAAATAATTGTTACTGCCATTATCTTTGAAACCAGATGTCTAATGTCCCTATGAGAGACAACAAAATAATAATAATAATGGTATAGATAATTTTCAAGCCTTTTGCTGAGTTACAACTTAATATTGATTTTTACCTGTATAACTGCTGACAGGCACATGAAAATGTTGACACCAGAAACTTTTTTTTTCTAATTTTCACGACAACATCATTTACAATTAAGACCTAATTTATTATTAGTAATGACTTTTACTGTCACAGTATGCTAATAAGATTACAGAAACAGGAATAGAGAAACAAAGATCTCTCCAGTAATTCTCTGTCAACTGATTTGAGCTTGAGAAACTGTTAAATTAATTGCATGGCATGTTTATCCAGAATTTCCTCTGTGGAGGCAGCTTAGTGCCTGGCAGCATTTTGGTTACCCTGATTTTGCTGCTAGGCTCAGAAGAATAAGGCATTTTAGTGGGGTTTCTTCTAGGGCTCAATTCATTTTGAACTTGGCATACTGCCTTCTAACCAGCATGTTAACTGGCCAGAATTGAACAGAGCAGGGTTACCTGCCAAAAGACAAAGGTTTCCAATGGCATAAAGGCATTTGGAAATGCTTGACCCAAAATATTATCAAATGAAGTCAATCCGGAAGACAAATCTGAATGCCAAAGTTTGCAAGCAATATGTTGGTTTGCTTTACATGACATATTTAATTATAATCTACATATGCAGATTAGTTCTTGTTTGTTTTAAAAGTTGATTCTATTTTAAATACAGTAACCCTTAAAGAAAAACAATAAAGTGAAACAGCCACCAATCTCTATATGTAAGTCTACATTTTTGTGTTGCTTTTGTTTATTTTTATGCATGCTTGTGAAGACACAGAATTTCCAAAATTATTTTTAAATTCATTAAGCATAAAGGATATATGAAAACAAAATTGGTACAATATCAAAAGTGGTATAGCAAATGAGGTATGACTTCTGTAGGTTTTATTTGTTAAACATGGGAAGTGCAACCTGGGAAAACTCAGATATAGGTCAAGATAGAAATTCAGAATTTGAAGGAAACCTATAAATCATCTAATGTAAACTTCAGATAATTTATGACTTTAAAGACAAGGTATTGGCAAGCAGTATTTCTGTTGCTACTTGAACTCCTTTACTGATAGGGAACTCATTGCCTTAGTGCACCCACTCTATCTTCGGACTTCAATTTTTGGAAAAGCTTTTTTAATGTGTATTATTTATCACTTTTTTCCCCACATTTCTCAGACAGTTTCTCTACCTGAAAAACAGTAGCTCTTCTTATAGTCATTCTTGTGTACCAATTTTCAGATTTCATCTAGTGAGTATTAAAAATATCAAAATATGAGTAAAACAAGTCCCTGAAAGAATGGATCGTTTAAAAAAATCTAATTAGTTTACCAAAAGCTTATGAGTCTCACTTAGAACCTGGGATGCTTTACCACATTTTGCAGATGAGAGTGGGTTCCATCACTAAGTATTTGTGCAAATAAGTAAACATCCTTCCCTGCAGTGTTCTAGAGTGGCTACAATGCAGCACGAAAACCATCACCTTGGTGCTCGAGAAACTGGGCTTTAGTTGTATTTCTGCCATTATTTCTGTCATTAGTTCTAATATAAGTTATTAGCTAATAATATGATTTTGGGCAAATAACTTCATTTCTTTGAAACTTGGTTTTCTTAATTGAAAAGACTTCATAACCAATAAGATTTTTTTATGGCAACAATATTATGCTATTCAGAAAAAAACAATGCCTAATGATACTACCACAAAGCATTTGAAAGTGGATATACCTGTTTTGCTAAATCACAGAATTCACTCTAAGGTGAAACTTTACAGCAAGCTTCATGAATACATTTTTTTAAAAAGGAGCCTCAGGTCAATATTATAATTAGGACCCAGTAATAGAAAAATGTTCTCTAAATATTTTAGAAGCATATTTGATATTAGTATCTGCGTTCATAGTAAAGATTCACTAAGATTGAAGAACAAATATAACTGAGTATTCAGCACAATGCAGTAGTCAAAACGTATGTGAAAGTCAGAAGATCTTCCCTCAGATCTTCCTGTTATCAGTGAAATATCCTGGGTCTATTAAAGTTAGGTCCTATGAATGGAAGAGTTAAAAAATCTTGAAAGCAAAGTGTGGATATTCAGTTTATAATAAAGTGTTACCTAATGGATTATTTCAAAGAATCCAAGGGAATTTCCTTTTAATAGACCTGCAACTTTACCTTCCAGTTTATAGTAGCAAACATTCAATACCTGATTTTAATGTATATATAAAATGTATATATATATATATATATATATATATATATATACACACACACACACACACTCCCATAGCTTATATATGTGTGTGTCTATATGTATACGTATATATATACATAATTACTCAAATGTATATGTCTCCCGTTACATATTACATTGTTGTAATACATTACATGTAACTTTCTCCATTATATTAATATATTCAAATTAAATAATCTAAATAATGAAAGATATATAATAATGAAACAATTCACTTTACTAATACTATTTTAATGAAAGTGTATGGAATAATTATCATAGAAGATGAAAGTTAGGCTCAATCCAAGAAAATCCTGGAAGGATGGAAAGTGAAAACAATTAGTTACGTACCTGGCTGGATGAGGAGGTGTCTGTGTATCTAGAATGAGGCATTAGTTGGATCTATATCTGATGCTTATTGCTCAGTCATGCTATCACTTCTCCAAAACATGCACATATTGCCCCAAGCTACATAAAGTATTATGATTACTTGTCTTAAATGTATTTAAGACAAAAAACCCCACAAACTTGTGGCAGCTGTTTTCATGCTGCTGTGAAGTTCCTCAGGAGTCTTCAAGAAATTAAGTAGTTAATTTGATAAAAATCTGTTCGGAGGGTATCTGTATAAATATATTTATACATCCTAATTTAATTCCCAGACCATACACAATGAAACCCCAGTGCTTTTTCCCATAGGACAAGAACGTAGAAGATTTTAAAAGATATAGTAATGTGATAGCTTCTTCTAATAAATGTGAGAAGAGAAAAGCTTCGCCAGTTGGATATTTTCCAAACTCATTTATACTCAATTAAAAACTTTATTTTTAATCTACAGAACCATTCAAATCAGTAATTAGAAAGCATGCTTGAACAACAACAGCAAAAGACCACTTGCATATTGCTGTGAGACTAACAAGGAAGGAAGGAACCATTGTTTTTTCCAGCTGGATACCATCTCTTTCTGCCTGCATTAAAACATGTTGAACAGAAATGCATCATAAGGATTTGTTAATACCTATCCCATCAAAACACTTCCAGTAAGAAAAAACACTATGGTCGTTTAGCACTGTGAAGCAATAAGGAAAATGTGTTATACAAAGAAGGATATACAAATGTTGCTTCTAAGGAAGACTCTTCTTTTTTTGTATTTTTATTTATTTATTTTAACATTTTTATTGGAGTATAATTGCTTTACAATGGTGTGTTAGTTTCTGCTTTATAACAAAGTGAATCAGTTATACATATACATATATCCCAGTATCTCTTCCCTCTTGCATCTCCCTCCCTCCCTCCCACCCTCCCTATCCCACCCCTCTAGATGGTCACAAAGCACTGAGCTTGTTTCGCTGTGCTATGTGGCTGCTTCCCACTAGCTATCTATTTTACATTTGATGGTGTATATACGTCCATGCCACTCTCTCACTTTGTCACAGCTTACCCTTCCCGCTTCCCATATCCTCAAGTCCATTCTCTAGTTGGTCTGCATCTTTATTCCCATCTTGCCCCTAGGTTCTTCATGACCATTTATTTTTCTTTATTTTTTAGATTCCATATATATGTGTTAGCATATGGTATTTGTTTTTCTCTTTCTGACTTACTTCACTCTGTATGACAGACTCTAGGTCCATCCACCTCACTACAGATAACTCAATTTCATTTCTTTTTATGGCTGAGTAATATTCCATTGTATATATGTGCCACATCTTCTTATGCATTCATCTGTGGATGGACACTTAGGTTGCTTCCATGTCCTGGCTATTGTAAATAGAGCTACAGTGAACATTGTGGTACATGACTCTTTTTGAATTACGGTTTTCTCAGGGTATATGCCCAGTAGTGGAATTGCTGGGTGATATGGTAGTTCTATTTTTAGTTTTTTAAGGAATCTCCATGCTGTTCTCCATAGTGGCTGTATCAAGTTACATTCCCACCAACAGTGCAAGAGGGTTCCCTTTTCTCCACACCTTCTTGAGCATTTATTGTTTGTAGATTTTTTGATGATGGCCATTCTGACCAGTGTGAGATGATATCCCATTGTAGTTTTGATTTCCATTTCTCTAATGATTAATGATGTTGAGCATTCTTTCATGTGTTTGTTGGCAATCTGTGTATCTTCTTTGGAGAAATGTCTGTTTAGGTCTTCTGCCCATTTTTGGATTGGATTGTTTGTTTTTTGATATTGAGCTACATGAGCTGTTTGTAAGTTTCGGAGATTAATCCTTTGTCAGTTGCTTCATTTGCAAATATTTTCTCCCATTCTGAGGGTTGTTTTTTTGTCTTGTTTATGGTTTCCTTTGCTGTGCAAAAGCTTTTAAGTTTCATTAGGTCCCATTTGTTTATTTTTGTTTTTATTTCCATTTCTCTAGGAGGTGGGTCCAAAAGGATCTTTCTGTGATTTATGTCATAGAGCGTTCTGCCTAAGTTTTTCTCTATGAGTTCTATAGTGTCTGGCCTTACATTTAGGTCTTTAATCCATTTTGAGTCTATTTTTGTGTATGATGTATGGGAGTGTTCTAATTTCATTCTTTTATATGTAGCTGTCCAGTTTTCCCAGCACCAATTATTGAAGAGGCTGTCTTTTCTCCACTGTATATTCTTGCCTCCTTTATCAAAGATAAGGTGACCATATGTGCGTGAGTTTATCTCTGGGCTTTCTATCCTGTTCCATTGATCTATATTTCTGTTTTAGTTCCAGTACCATACTGTCTTGATTACTGTAGCTTTGTAGCATAGTCTGAAGTCAGGGAGCCTGATTCCTCCAGTTCCGTTTTTCTTTCTCAAGATTGCTTTGGCTATGGGGGATCTTTTGTGTTTCCATACAAATTGTGAAATTTTTTGCTCTAGTTCTGTGAAAAATGCCAGTGATGGTTTGATAGGGATTGCATTGAATCTGTAGATTGCTTTGGGTAGTAGAGTCATTTTCACAATGTTGATTCTTCCAATCCAAGAACATGGTATATCTCTCCATCTCTTTGTATCATCTTTAATTTCTTTCATCAGTGTCTTATAATATTCTTCATAGAGGTCTTTTGTCTCCTTAGGTAGGTTTATTCCGAGATATTTTATTCTTTTGTTGCAATGGTAAATGGGAGTGTTTCCTTAATTTCACTTTTAGATTTTTCATCATTAGTGTATAAGAATGCAAGAGATTTCTGTGCATTAATTTTGTATCCTGCTACTTTACCAAATTCATTGATTAGCTCTAGTAGTTTTCTGGTAGCATCTTTCGGATACTCTACGTATAGTATCATCTCATCTGCAACAGTGACAGCTTTACTTCTTCTTTTCCAATTTGGATTCCTTTTATTTCTTTTTCTTCTCTGATTGCTGTGGCTAAAACTTCCAAAACTATGTTGAATAATAGTGATGAGAATGGGCAGCCTTGTCTTGTTCCTGATCTTAGTGGAAATGGTTTCAGTTTTTCACCATTGAGGATGATGTTGGCTGTGGGTTTGTCATATATGGCCTTTATTATGTTGAGGTAAGTTCCCTCTATGCCTACTTTCTGGAGGGTTTTTATCATAAATGGGTGTTGAATTTTGTTGAAAGCTTTCTCTGCATCTATTGAGATGGTCTTATGGTTTTTCTCCTTCAATTTGTTAATATGGTTTATCACATTGATTGATTTGCAAATATAGAAGAATCCTTGCATTCCTGGAATAAACCCCACTTGATCATGGTGTATGATCCTTTTAATGTGCTGTTGGATTCTGTTTGCTAGTATTTTGTTGAGGGTATTTCCATCTATGTTCATCAGTGATATTGGCCTGTAGTTTTCTTTCTTTGTGACGTCCTTATAGAATGAGTTTCGGAGTGTTCCTCCCTGTGCTATATTTTGGAAGAGTTGGAGAAGGATAGGTGTTAGTTCTCTAAATGTTAGGTAGAATTCGCCTGTGATGCCATCTGGTCTGGGCTTTTGCTTGTTGGAAGATTTTTAATCACAGTTTCAATTTCAGTGCTTGTGATTGGTCTGTTCATTTTCTAAATTTTCTATTTCTTCCTGGTTCAGTCTCAGAAGGTTGTGCATTTCTAAGAATTTGTCCGTTTCTTCCAGGTTGTCCATTATATTGGCATATAGCTGCTTGTAGTAATCTCTCATGATCCTTTGTATTTCTGCAGTGTCAGTTGTTACTTCTCCTTTTTCATTTCTAATTCTATTGATTTGAGTCTTCTTTTTTTCTTGATGAGTCTGGCTAATGGTTTATCAATTTTGTTTATGTTCTCAAAGAACCAGCTTTTAGTTTTATTGATCTTTGCTATCATTTGCTTCATTTCTTTTTCATTTATTTCTGATATGATCTTTATGATTTCTTTCCTTCTGCTAACTTTCGGTGTTTTTTGTTCTTCTCTCATTGCTTTAGGTGTAAGGTTATGTTGTTTATTTGAGACGTTTCTTTTTCTTAACGTAGGATTGTATTGCTATAAACTTTCCTCTTAGAACTGCTTTTGCTGCATCCCATAGGTTTTGGGTGGTCATGTTTTATTGTCATTTGTTTCTAGGTATCTTTTGACTTCCTCTTCGTTTTCTTCCATGATCTCTTGGTTATTAAGTAGTGTATTGTTTAGCCTCCATGTGTTTGTATTTTTTACAGATTTTTTTCCTGTAATTGATATCTAGTCTCATAGCATTGTGGTTGGAAAAGATACTTGATACAATTTCAATTTTCTTAAATTTACCAGTGCTTGATTTGTGACCCAAGATATGACCTATCCTGGATAATGTTCCATGAGCACTTGAGAAGAAAGTGTGTTCTGTTGTTTTAGGATGGAATGTCCTATAAATATCAATGAAGTCCATCATGTTTAGTGTATCGTTAAACTTGTGTTTCCTTATTTATTTTCATTTTGGATGATCTGTCCATTGGTGAAATTGGGGTGTTAAGGTCCGCTACTATGATTGTGTTACTGTCAGTTTTGCCTTTTATGTCTGTTAGTATTTGCCTTATGTGTTGAGGTGCTCCTATGTTGGGTTCATAAATATTTACAATTTTTATATCTTCTTCTTGGATTAATCCCTTGATCATTATGTAGTGTCCTTCTTTGTCTCTATTAATAGTCTTTGTTTTAAAGTCAATTTTTCTTATATGAGAATTGCTACTCCAGCTTTCTTTTGATTTCCATTTGCATGGAATATCTTTTTCCATCCCTTTACTTTCAGTCTGTATGGGTCCCTAGGTCTGAAATGGGTCTCTTGTAGACAGCATATATATGGGTCTTGTTTTTGTATCCATTCAGCCAGTCTATGTCTTTTGGTTGGAGGATTTAACCCATTTACATTTAAGATAATTATCAATATGTATGTTCCTATTACCATTTCCTTAATTGTTCTGGGTTTGTTATTGTAGGTCTTTTCAATCTCTTGTGTTTCCTGCCTAGAGAAGTGCTTTTAGCATTTGTTGTAAAGGTGGTTTGGTGGTGCTGAATTCTCTTAGCTTTTGCTTGTCTGTAAAGTTTTTGATTTCTCTGTCAAATCTGAATGAGATCCTTGCTGGGTAGAGCAATCTTGGTTTTAGGTTTTTCCCTTTTCTCACTTTAAATATGTACTGCCACTCCCTTCTGGCTCACAGAATTTCTGCTGAAAGATCAGCTGTTAACCTTATGGGGATTCCCTTGTGTGTTCTTTGTTGTTTTTCTCTTGCTGCTTTTAATATTTGTTCTTAATTTTTGATATTTTGATTAATATGTGTTTTGGCGTGTTTCTCCTAGGATTTATCCCGTATGGGACTCCTTTTCCTTCCTGGATTTGATTAACTATTTCCTTTCCCATATTAGGGAAGTTTTCAACTATAATCTGTTCAGATATTTTCTCAGTCCCTTTCTTTTTCTGTTCATCCTTTGGGACCCCTATTATTCGAATGTTGGTGCATTTAATATTGCCCCAGAGTTCTCTGAGACTGTCCTCAATTCTTTTCATTCTTTTTTCTTTATTCTGTTCTGCAGTAGTTATTTCCACTATTTTATCTTCCAGGTCACTTATCCTTTCTTCTGCCTCAGTTATTCTGCTATTGATCCCTTCTAGAGAATTTTTAATGTCATTTTTTGTGTTGTTCATCATTGGTTGTTTCCTCTTTAGTTCTTTTAGGTCCTTGTTAAATGTTTCTTGCATTTTGTCTATTCTGTTTCCAAGATTTTGGATCATCTTTACTATCATTATTCTGAATTCTGCTTCAGGTAGACTGCCTATTTCCTCTTCAATTTTTAGGTCTGGTGGGTTTTTACTTTGCTCCTTCATCTGCTGTGTGTTTCCCTGTCTTCTCATTTTGCTTATGTTACTGTGTTTGGGGTCTCCTTTTTGCAGGCTGCAGGTTTGTAGTTCCCGTTGTTTTTGGTGTCTGTCCCCAGTGGCTAAGGTTGGTTCAGTGGGTTGTGTAGGCTTCCTGGTGGAGGGGACTAGTGCCTGTGTTCTGGGGGATGAGGCTGGATGTTGTCTTTCTGGTGTGCAGGTCCACGTCTGGTGGTGTGTTTTGGGATGTCTGTGGTCTTATTATGGTTTTCGGCAGCCTCTCTGTTAATGTATGGAGTTGTGTTCCTAGCTTGCTAGTTGTTTGGCATAGGGTGTCTAGCACTGTAGCTTGCTGGGCATTGAGTGGAGCTGGGTCTTGGTGTTGAGATGGAGATCTCTGGGAGATCTTCGCTGCTTGATATTATGTGGAGCTGGGAGGTCTCTGGTGAACCAATGTCCTGAACTTGGCTCTACCACCTCAGAGGCACAGCCCTGATGCCTGGGTGGAGCACCAAGAGCCTGTCATCCACTCAGCTCAGAATAAAAGGGAGAAAAAAAAAGAAAGAAAGAAGAAGATAGCATACCATAAAATAAAATGAAATAATTAAAATGAAAAATAATTATTAAAAATTTTTTAAAAGTAATAAAAGAAAGAAGAGAGCAACCAAACCAAAAGACAAATCCACCAATGATAACAAGTGCTAAAAACTATACTAAAAAAAACACCCCAAAACCAAAAAAAAAACAGACGGACAGAACCCTAGGTGAAATGGTAAAAGCAAAGCTATACAGACAAAATAACACACAGAAGCATATGCATACACACTCACAAAAAGAGAAAAAGGGAAAAAAATATATATATATATCGTTGCTCCCAAAATCCACCTCCTCAATTTGGGATGATTCGTTGTCTATGCAGGTATTCCACACATGCAGGGTACATCCAGTTGATTGTGGAGATTTAATCCGCTGCTCCTGAGGCTGCTGGGAGAGATTTCCCTTTCGCTTCTTTGTCCGCACAGCTCCTGGGATTCAGCTTTTGGGGTTGGACCCGCCTCTGCATTTAAGTCGCCTGAGGGCGTCTGTTCTTCGCTCAGACAGGATGGGGTTAAACTAGCAGCTGATTAGGGGGCTCTGGCTCACTCAGGCCGGGGGGAGGGTGGGGTACAGAGTGCGGGGAGAGCCTGCGGCGGCAGAGGCCGGCGTGACGTTGCACCAGCCTGAGGCGCGCCGCACATTCTCCCGGGGAAGTTGTCCCTGGATCACGGGACCCTGGCGGTGGCGGGCTGCACAGGCTCCCAGGAAGGGAGGTGTGGATAGTGTCCTGTGCTTGCTTTTTGGTGGCTGCAGCAGCAGGCTTAGCGTCTCATGCCCGTCTCTGGGGTCTGCACTGATAACCGTGGCTCGCGCCCGTCTCTGGAGTTCCTTTAAGTGGCGCTCTGAATCCCCTCTCCTTGCGCACCAGGAAACAAAGAGGCAAGAAAAAGTCTCTTGTCTCTTCAGCAGGTCCAGACCTTTTCCTGGACTCCCTCCCAGCTAGCCATGGCACACTAGCCCCTTCAGGCTGTGTTCACGCCGCCAACCCTAGTCCTCTCCCTGCGCTCCAACCAAAGCCCGAGCCTCAGCTCCCAGCCCCGCCCGCCCCGGTGGGTGAGCAGACAAGCCTCTGGGGTTGGTGAGTGCCGGTCGGCACCGATCCTCTGTGCGGGAATCTCTCCGCTTTGCCCTCCGCACCTCTGTGGCTGCACTCTCCTCCGTGGCCCCGAAGCTTCCCTCCTCCACCACCCGCAGTCTCCGCCCGTGAAAGGGCTTCTAGTGTGTGGAAACCTTTCCTACTTCACAGCTCCCTCCCACTGGTGCAGGTCCCGTCCCTATCCTTTTGTCTCTGTTTTTTCTTTTTTCTTTTGCCCTACCCAGGTATGTGGGGAGTTTCTTGCCTTTTGGGAGGTCTGAGGTCTTCTGCCAGCATTCAATAGGCATTCATTAAGAGTTGCTCCACACATAGATGTATTTCCGATGTATTTGTGGGGGGGGGAAAGGTGATCTCCACGCCCTACTCCTCCGCAATCTTGAAGATCCTCCCAGGAAGACTCTTTTCAATCACACTTTACCTATATGGAAAAGAAAGCAAATCTCATATTTAGGACATTTTTTCCCCTCAAAAGAAGCCAAGTCATTCTTTCACACTAAAGTAAAAGAATCTCAGTCTTTCAGTTTAGAATTCTCTGAAAGCCATACATCAAGATAGAACTACCATAATTATTGGAATTTAGCTTCAGTGCTATATTCTGAATTTTTTATTCAAACTATCCACATTTTATAGTCTATTTCTCATTTTCTACTGGGATCTCACTATAGAACAGATGCATTAGTAAGAACTGTTGGGTGTTGGGTTTTTTTTCCCAAAGCAATAAAAGAGTTGGAAGAATCAAGTGATTGTAGTTGAGAATTCTCTGGTGTCAACCCCCTGATACTTGAGTGGTTTGCCAAGTTGTTAAACAGAGTCAAAAAAAGTAAGTAGCTTGTCCTTCTGCTAAACATATTTATGTCCTTGTTTGGCTAAGACTCTTAAGAAAAAGAGTCACACAGCAGTGGTGTGAAAATTTCATCTTCAATTCTTTTCATAACAAATAAACTAGAAGCAAAATAGACCACAAATACTCTGAAACCATGCATGACATGACAAAGAAGTTTGATCTGTATTCAACAGTGAATTGTGAAGACAAGCTATAAAGACGGTATTTGTGGCTGAGATGTTCAATGAAATAATAGATAAGAATTTTCCCTTTAAAGTCAACCTGTGTTGACCAAATGTACTTCACTGCATTAAACTAAAACCATAATAAATAAATATTAAGTGTGCTACCAACTATGGCACAAATATGCATGAATCTGTGATTGGCAATAATGCCAAAGATTAGGACTTAGTTTTATAAATGTGTGAAATCAATATGATTCTGAGTTTCTTCTGAGTACAAAATTTTTCAAATTTTCTATATAGTTCAGATTTATTCTGCTTCTAAAACTTCACATATAATAGCTCAGTGCAACATAGTTAAGAAAAAAAGTTTAATATGATCATGTCCAAAGCAGGTATGACCAGAAAGTCTGATTATTCTGATTTACATAATATCCTAGGCCCATCTAAACAAATTATAAAAACAAAATAAAACTTCAGAACTTTCACAACTGTCCTAGCTCAATCTACTAAAATCCTTTGGATTAAAAATATTTTATTTGATCCAAATGTGCTAATTAATCAAATACAGTTCTCAAATATAGTCGATAAGGCAGAGGGCACTGTGGTCTAATCTTAACACTTTTTTTTTCATACTCTCTTGATGTCTTTTAGTGTTGTACTGAAGTGATTAACTGGAGTGATCTACACAGATAAAGAGTGTGTGTGTTCTAATAAAAGGATTTTGATTAAAACTTGCTGGCTCCTTCTAATACAGGGAGGGGTTAAATGGCAAAAACCTTTTGAACTTGAGAAACCATTTAGCATTTAGTCAACTAAATTATTTTTAGGCTTCGTGCTCCATTATACATTCATAGAATGGATTCCTTTTTTTCCTAGCTGTATTGCATTGGTAGTGACTAAGGAAACAGTAGAGGTGTTTTTCTTTCCTCTTCGATTGGGGTGATTGTTTTCATACAGGTAAATCAGAAGTGTCATCACCTCATCTTGATACCCCAAAGACTACTGCTTTCAGGTCTATGGAAATGATTTGTTTTCTTGTGTAAAATCCAAATGACCAGAACATAGTAAAGAGGAGGAAATGTAAGAGTTCTGTGTTGTGCAATGAATTCCCTCATGTTTTATAATAATAATTGTAAGTATTTATCAAGTGCTTACAACGTTTTAGGTACTAAGTCCTTTGGAAGTATTCTATTGTTAAAACTCACAACAATCATATGAGATAAAAAATTATGATCATTTCAAGTTTACTTCAAGGAATTTGAGGCTTAGAGAGAATAAGCAAATTGCCTCTAGTCACGTAGCTAATAAGCACAGTTCCAGGATTCAAATGCATGCAGTCAAAACTCGGCAGCTATGCTTTTAATCAATACACAGGCTGTCTTCACACTGAATCTGACAGAATGTTCAGCTGAATCCATATGTCCTCAGAGTTGTGTAAGTTAAAAGTAACTGAAAAACTTATATTCTTTTATTTTCTTTCTTTCTTTCTTTCTTTTTCTTTCTTTCTTTCTTTCTTTCACAGCAGGTTCTTATTAGTTATCTGTTTTATAAATATCAGTGTTTATATGTCAGTCCCAATCTCCCAATTCATCCCACCACCACCCACCATCATCCCCCCTCCACACACTTTCCCCCCTTGGTGTCCATACATTTGTTCTCTACATGTGTGTCTCTATTTCTACCTTGCAAACCAGTTCAACTGTACCATTTTTCTAGATCCCACATATATGTGTTAATATGTGATATTTGTTTTTCTCTTTCTGACTTACTTCACTCTGTATGACAGTCTCTAGGTCCATCCACATCTCTACAAATGACCCAGTTTCGTTCATTTTTATGGCTGAGTAATATTCCATTGTGTATATATACCACATCTTCTTTATCCGTTCATCTGTCGATGGGCATTTAGGTTGCTTCCATGAGCTGGCTATTGTAAATAGTGCTGCAATGAACATTGGGGTGCATGTGTCTTTTTGAATTATGGTTTTCTCTGGGTATATGCCCAGTAGTAGTATTTCTGGGTCTAGATTCTTTTAAATTGTAAGGAAAATAATTAAGAATTGAACAGCAGCAAGATTACATTATGGGTGAACTCTGTATAGGTTTATTGAATAATTAAGGCATACATTAGCAGTACACAAAACCCTGTCTTGCTTGTTCTGTTTCTGCCACATTAAAAGTCTTCTGTTATGAGAGTCCAAGTCTCAGACTTGAATGAGGTTGTCATTCTTTGCAGTTTCAGGCTTGTGTCAGAGTCCTATCTGCAGAAGTGTTGGCCTCTGGGGACTCCTTCCACATTTGCTTAAATTGAATCTGCCGTGAAAAACATTCTGTCCTCTTCACAGATGCCACAGTTGTTCTGTTGCCTTTACTTTATATTCTCCTATCTGTATCTCTTCACATTTTCATTATGTGGACGAATTGTGAAGACCAATTTCTGTTTAGGCAGAAAAACATACACTTTTTCTTTCTATTTGTGTTTTACATAACGTATTGCAACCATCTGTTTGGGCTCAATTTCTCTGAGTTACCTGCCATGCTTTTTACTGTCCTTCCTCAACGCATGAAATTTTATATTCGTTTCTCAAATTGAACTTAGTGGCCTCTGCTTTGCTAGGAAGAGTTCACAGATATCTTTGACACTGTCTGTTCACGTTCCTGGAGGAAGTTTGCTACAAATCCTGGCCTGGTATGGGGGCAATTCATAGGGTCATCATGCTCACCCCTGAGTTTTGTCCTTTGGGATTCACTCAGCTCCACCTGGCTGCCTGGCTGAGACAGGCCTTGGGCCAGTGTTGACCCCACCAGCCTGAGAAGGTCAGAATGTAATACCTATATCTTCTCTCTCAGAAGACTAAAGGGAACATACTGTTGATGTACATCTCAGTCTTTGGAGCAAGCTCTCTTTGTATTTTCACTTGCTCAAAGGTATCTAAAATTGCTTTTCCTTAGTATTGGAGTAGGAAAATGCAAGCATGTAGATAGATTTATAAGGAATAGAGTCCACACTGACTGTTTCTAATTTGAAGTTTGGCTATGCCTTCTTTGACAGAAAAAAAAAATCATTTATGGCTCATTATAGCTCACTCACATTCTACTTTGACAATTGAGAAAAAACTCTAATAATTAAAAAAAAAAAACTTCACCTTTTGCCCTCCATTTTCATCCCTGATATTTCTCTAAAGGATAACCTGTTTTAGGTGATTTTGCTTTTTGCCACAATTCCGTATGTCATGATATCTGCCATCTACTTGAAAACCCTTGAGCATCAAAACTGCAACATACATGTGCAGGTTAATTTAAACTATGTTAAATGAACTGGTTGCTCTACTAAGGAATGCATGCTCCAGGAATGATAAGAGAGGCTACATTCTGATCTTATCTAAATCTCTGAGTAATCTTACACTTTTGCAAATTATCACATTGAAGGTCTGAAATGGGTTTCCACTGGTGAGATCTGGGTCTTCTGAGCATGATCACTATTAGATTTAAGATGTTGGTAGAACTGAGGATATTTAAGATTGTAATTTGGCAAAAACACTTCAGCTGTAATACATACCTGATCCTTAGGTGATCAAGGTAAGAACTGAGGGAACCCTGTAACCTTTATTTTTAAAGATGGCACCTGAGCCCTGATTCCTAAGCAGTCCTGAGTCCAGGCATGTAAGGTAGAATTTCTGCTTGCCAGATGCAGCTCTAAGGATGAACAAATATTTTTTCTGGAATACCATGATGACGGTCTTCAACGAACCTTATATGCAAAAAAGTGGCTGGTTCATGCAAAAAGGCAGAAAGCTGAGACACCACCAAATTTATAGAACCAGTTGAATAAAGTGTTTTAAATTTGCTAGGTAATAAATATTTATTTAATAGATGTTGTATACATGGCAGAATTTGGACTGAGACTTGGTTTTATGATAAGCTGGTAGTGAAGCTTTGGAAAAATAGCTAAATCTCATTCCACTCTAAGATTTCAGAATCTGTCATTATTACCAAAAAGAATCAGAGTTATGTGTAAGCAAATTGGCATGGGTCAGATAGCAATTTTTGTCTATATCCCATTTTATCCTAAGTTTTTCATCCACAAATTATCTTCAGCTCTCCTTATACTTTCTACTTCTCTCTTCACTGTTTTAATTCTGTTTATTTTAAATGTATTTTTCTAAGACATTAACAACAAGAATTATTTCTCTAGTTACTGAAAAGCCTGCCTTCCCTTCCTTCCCAGCAGCAATTTGTAAGACTTTTCACTTAATCTTTGCACTTCCTTATCTCCATTTCACGTTGCATCTTAACGTCTCTGATACTTCCCAAATCAGATCGCCACATGCCTCTTTGTTAATTAAGCCAATGAGCACTTTTCACTTTGTCTCTCATTTGGCCTCCTGGCAGCATTTCACACAACTGGCCTCTCTCTAGACTTCAAGGCACTACTCTCGCCTCATTCAGTCTTTTCATTCTGACGATAATTCTGGGCTCATTTTCTTCTGTCCAGCCCTTAAATATTTATATCCCCGAGTAAACAATAAACCAAACATTGTGTTTACTGCAACATGTTCATGCTCTTCTCCAACACTAATGAGATGCATGCTGTGTGGTGCTTGCCCACCTGCAGCCTTCTGTTGGCTGTGTATCTGCAGGGGAGTTTAAGTTCTGTACTGCCGGGGTCCTGTGAAGCCATCACCTCCTCTCTGGTTCTTATTTCAGTTGAAAACTAAAAGGTTTTTTTTACTCTGATTACTTCTAAACTGTTTAAAAAATAAGTACAGGGAAAGGGACTGTAGAAGTCTTAGCAGTCACTGCAATCAAAGTCTATGACTGCTTTGAAGACAAGGCTGAAGCTGACCTTCCTCATCAAAACAACAGCAAAATCTTATAATTTAGCACTAGAGAGATTTAGGGGCTTCCCTCTCAGAAAGCTGAGGGTCACTCTGAGGAATGGGTGGAAAGAAATATGAAAGGATTGACAAGTATTTTAACTTCTAATTTGAGAGACTACCAAATGATTCCTGTGAACTGCATGTCCTAGATAAAGTAGTACCGACATTGCAAGCATGGTTCTCTGAGAGATAGGAACAGGGAAGGAATAATTATAGTTTGCAAAACATCATCAGCTGATTCTAATTTACTGGTTTTCCATACTGTCTGTGAAACTGAGAAATCAAAGAGGGCATTTTGTTCAGTGACAAACATGATATATAGGTTTTGTTTTCACATTTGGAAAATGAAAACTGAGCTAACAGAGACACAATAATAATATGTTATTTGAAATATTATAACATCTTGACTGTCAAAGGTAAAGCATTTTGAGTAAGGTTTTTTCCTAATCATGTGATTATATCTATAATTTGGATAATGTGTGTAGAATGTATTCCAAAATATTAAATATTATTAAAACATTTATTAAATTAATAATTATGTTTTATTAATTATTAAAACATAATTTTAAATGACAAAAATTTGTTATTAGATTTTGGCTATTTTTATTTAAACCTAATTTGGAAGTATTTTATAATTTCCCATACCTATTTCTATCACCATTGTTAATGGAGAAATGATTACCTATACAGACAACTCAAAAATGTATCTTTCCCGGCTTCCCTGGTGGCACAGTAGTTGAGAGTCCACCTGCCGATGCAGGGGACACAGGTTCGTGACCCGGTCCGGGCAGATTCCACGTGCCGCGGAGCGGCTGGGCCCGTGAGCCATGGCCGCTGAGCCTGCACGTCCGGAGCCTGTGCTCCGCAACGGGAGAGGCCACAACAGTGAGAGGCCTGCGTACCCTAAAAAAAATAAATAAATAAAATATCTTTCCAACTCAAATATCTCTATTAGTCAGTCAACTAATAAAAATTTCCCCGAAGGTATCCTCCGCAATCAGAAAATCCCCATGAATAACACAAATTCATCCTCTTCCCTAACACACTGTTAACTTGTCTGTTTTCTACATTGAGGAAATGGCAAATTCCAAAGCTGGAAACTTGAGAGTCATATGTTATTTCCCTTCTTGGGAAGCAGTTAAGGGGGTTAATAATGTGAAGTCTCTGGAATAAGAGTGTCTGATCTTGTCTCTACCACTTATTTGCTCTGTGGCCTTGACAAGTTAACTACTTAACCTTTCCAAGTCTTGGCTTACTTCTTCATAAAATAAGAATCATCATAGTACCTACCTCATAAAATTAATGTGAGCATTAAATGAGATAATGAATGAAAGGCACTTAGCATAGTGTCATTCCCATAGTAAGGTCTCAATACAAGCTGGCTGTTATTATTATTATTACCCAATTCAAATCTGTATGGTTTCCCTCAGCTTTTAAGGTTAACTACAATCTTATTTCTAGGAAATATGATATATGCTCTCAGATTATATCTTCAACTTTATTTATTTGTTTGTTTTTTTTTTTTTTGTCCAGAAATTCTCTAATTTTCCCTTGAGGGAGTCATACTGATCCGTTTGTAATTCTTTACATGCCCCAGCCTGACCTCTAGACTTCAGGACATAACCTTCCTCTGCCTTAAGCACTCTTCCTTCCTTCTCCAGTAGGTGGCACCAGCTTAAACATCATTCAAGATTCAGGAGTTTTCCAAGTAACCTTCCAAGACTTCCCCTTCTTACTTAGGATAGGTTCTTTTCCCCTCCCAAGGCTCTGATAGCAGCCATGCTTATCTCTTACAGGGCATGAATTATATTACAGGTTAGTTTCCTCTTCTGCAGTCTACTCTTTATGAACATAATGCCCATCCTGTATGGTTCTTTTTGTTTTTCTTTTCTTAGTTTTGTCTTTAAACATTGGGACTTAGAAAAATAATAGGTACTGTAAGTAAATATTCCAAATGGACAAATTTGCCTCCCCCCTTTTAAAATATCTGTATATTTCTTACCTTCATAAACAAAGAGCCACACTAGCCTATTTAGCCTCCTATTAAATACATAGCTGAACTTATATCTCTTTACCCTGCTCTGGATCCCATAACTAATAACGTTATGAATATAAATTTGTTGTTGGTTTTGTCCTTTTCAATGTAAATCTAGGAGACGGAGTTTTTAGAATCTCTTCTAATGAGCTAATGTAGATATTCAGAATAATTCTGTTGAAGCAGGAGAGTCCTTTTCAGCTCTTCAAAATATTTTAATTCTTTGCTGTCCCTCTAACCTATGTTACAGTTATTTTATAGTAAACTACTAAATTTAATCGGGTTTTCTGACTATTATTTTACTACAAAGAGTGCGTGACTATACAAAAACAGACCTCTCATTTCTTCTACTTTTAAAAAATGAGGGTCATAAAAATGATTTAAAGCTATGCAAATTTCAGAGTAGAAATTCATTTTTACACCATCATGAACTTAGTAGTTTTTACTTTCTTGGGTACTCATATTTTTACTTCCATTGAGTTGCTGATTGAGCTGCTGTTGTGTTTTGTTATTCACAGGTAGATGTTAGATGAAGTTATAGGTAAAATTGCAAGTCCCTATACATAGCCAGTATAAACTGAGTCAGCTAAAAATCACTGAACGTTCTTAGTTAGGGAGTTCAATACAAGATCAAAGCATAGAGTGGAGAAAAGTGACCTCAAATCAAACCCATCTTGCACTGCTGTTTGTCAACAGTAAATTACATCTGATTTTAAACAAGAGAAGGAAAAACTGCTGGCAACCTGTGATTGTGCTTCATATAGGGATCAATACAAAGGAGAATAGCCTTTTTAGCTTTTTCCAAGTTCTGTGACTTCCTGGAGCAAATTGGCAGTACTTTTTGATCATTCCCAATTAATAGCACTCTCTCCCTAAGCCAGGGAGTCTATAGTCCTGTGGGACAATGGGGCGCTGGGGGCTTCCCAAATAATGGGAGTGGTAGAGGCTGAAGATTGCTTTGAGTTAAAAAAAAAAGAAAAAAGCAATTGATTTTCACCTTCTATAAATGGAATTAGGAACTCAGAACTATGTACCAGGAAAAGGAGCCAGGTAAAATTTTGTGTATTTTGCAAGCCTTATTTTGAAGTGTGCAAACCAGTGATTTCTGGAGCAATTTCATGTCAAAAAGACACTAAACTTGAACTATTTTCACCAAATTGTTGAACGTGTTTCATACAGATTTTTTTTTTCTTTCCATGATGGTGAAAACAAACTATAATCCTACTCTATCCCTGGATGCAGATGTTTCATTTTTATAAGTTTTTCAGCAAGTCTTTTGAATTATGAAGAAACACTGACACATGAATAACTTGAGCGTGTCTCAACATTTGATTTAGAGAATGGCTTAAAATTAATCCTTTTCAGCTTATCCTAAAACTCTTGGTAAAACAAAACAAACAAACAAAATGGGTGAAAGGTTCCAAATCACTTAAGTTATTACCATTCCTGCTGCCAGAGTGAAACACAGTTTATTGTGTTGAGAAGAGAAGGGAGGAAAAAAACAGGAAAAAGGAAATGGGAGGAAAAGTAGAGCAGAATAGAAAGGCAAAAAGAAAAACAAAAGAAATGCATCTGTTAAGTAAAAGTAAAGTGTGGTTAGGAAGGTGGGCACTGGGACAAGATAGGCCTATGTTCTGATCCAAATTATGATCACATTTATGTATGTAATTTTGGTTTCACCTTTTGGGAATAATAATAAAGGACATAGTAAGCACTCAATAAATGTTAGCTATTAATCATAAAATATCATTCAGAAGCCTGAATTCCAGTATGCTCCTAAGCTTCTTTTTAGGTAACAGAAGTTATATCCTATATTGATATGCTATAAATTTGCATGGTGACCATTCACAGAATAGTACCTGACTAAATCAATTTGCAGAATTGTTTGTGGCAAATTGGTTGGGGAGGAAACGGCCATATTGAATCTTCCTTATGAAATTTAGTTGTATCTTGAAATTGTGATATTGTTCCCTTTAATGCATTGAATGGAAATAATGGCTACAAATAAGATTGAACAAATGCAGTGAAATAAAATGTATCAAATAAAAAAAAATAAGATAATTTAAGAAATTTGTGCTTATATTAATGGATAGATCATTAAAGAAAACCTAGAAAATCCTAATATAAATACAATATTTGTTTACTTAAAAAAGATTAAGTGCCTCTCTGTAACAGGTTTTGTGTGTGTGCCTATGTATAACCTGGTCTATACACAGACACCATTACTATTCTTATGGAACTCATTACTTAGTGGGGGCTACAGTCAACAGTCAAGTAAATAAGCAAGTGCATCATTACAAAATGAATTTATACTATGTTTATAAAATAAACACACATGAGAGAATAGTAGGAAGTAGCTACTTACATGAAGGTAGTCAGGGAAATCATATCTGAATTAGTAAAATTTAAGCTGAAACTTGAAAGATAAGACATAACCCGTTATCAGTAGAGGTAGGAAGTAGGATGATCCAGACAGAGGGATGCCATGTATAACTGCTGAACAGCAGGAGAGAAGATGCAACTTGACTGAGGAGAGTATGTGAGGGTAACTGATATAAAATGAAGTTCAAAGTGAATGATGCTTGGATTGGATTTATGTAAAAAAAAAAAAAAAAGACTCTTAGATGCCTTGCTGTTGGACTATAAGAAGTAGGAGGAAGATAGAAATAGGCTATGTCCTTTGCTATTCAAAGTATATGATATGTGACCCAGCAGGGTCAACATTACTTGGGAGCTGGTTAAAAATGCAGAATCCCAGAGCCCACTCCAGGTTTAGGGAAATTTAATCTGCATTTTAACAAGATCTCAAAATGATTCATACGCACATTATTACGGTTTGAGAGTCCCTGGTCTAGGTGATTACTGAAGGTGACTTGGATATGATGGGCAATGGTTTGGATGGGAAGAACTGTATTGATTCAAGATATATTTTGTATATTATTTAATGAGGTAATGTAATGAAGTAAGTTTTTTTTTTTTTTGCGGTACGCGGGCCTCTCACTGTTGTGGTCTCTCCCGTTGTGGAGCACAGGCTCCGGACGCGCAGGCTCAGTGGCCATGGCTCACAGGCCCAGCCGCTCCGCGGCGTGTGGGATCTTCCTGGACCGGGGCACGAACCCTGTCCCTTGCATCGGCAGGCGGACTCTCAACCACTGCGCCACCAGGGAAGCCCCGAAGTATTTTTTTAACTCTTCCATCAACCTACTCCTGAACGATTGGGAGAAATAAACATGTTCTGTGCTGCCAAGCTTGAGTTCTGTTACCCAAACTGAAAAACACATTTAGTGTCTTGCTTTATTAAACAAACAACAACAACAACATGTGTAACATGTCAGTTTTACTCCATAGCATATTTTTATTGCATTATAAGATTATAGATCATTAATTAAAACTATGATTAAAAATTTGATATATTTAGTATGTGGCTTTATGTAACTTTATGCACCTTGAATATACCAATAACAGATCTAAAAAGTTACTAAAGCATAGAATGTATTTAATACTATGACAAAGATTAAAACTTTGAAGGCATTGGGATTTGGACATCTATTAAAAATAAATATGCTAATATCTCTTCAGTTAACATTAAATAAACGTTTCTCTGTGCTGATTATGCACCAGGCTATGCCATGTGATGGTGTGAATTAGAGAAACTGTCATCTAGAGGAAAAAATGCTTGCCCTGGAATTGAATAATGGGAGAAAAATAGGGTAAAGACTCTCATGTTTTCCTAATTTGAATTGTCCACCTTTTAGGTAAATGTGCATTCATATTAAATATATTCAAACAGCTTAGTAATTCAGAATGTGATTAGCTCAGAAGCAACACTAATCTACTTGCAAATCCCATTCTCTGGGAAATGAGGAAAGATGGAAAGGCTATTTGAAATGGTAACATCTGACCTATTACAAGCCCCGGTGAAAAAAAGGAAATACTAAGACTGCTGCAACAAAACAAACCAATAAAAGCACAAAAGGGGAGTGCAAGCCATTTGCCTTTACAACAGCTGCATGATGCAGATGAATCAAAGCACTGCCAGCAATAAACGAATCTGGTCAATGTCAATTTTCCCCAGGCATCTGCTATTGTCGCTAGTGATTTTACTGAAGATTACCCATCAGTTAGTGCAGATTTGTTTTTTAATTGGCCCTCACCACACCTGCCACATTTTTCTTGTTCTTGGTCCCAGAAGCTTTTGGAGAGAAGAAGAAGGTGGCTACCTGGAGAATACATTCTTAAAGCACACCGTGAAGGACATTCATGAGAACAATTAAGTTTTTAATACCAGAGGTAAAAAAAAGCACCCTAGTTTAATGTAAGAAAAAAGGAATATAGGGCAATCATTAGTAAATTAGGAAGAAATAGCCAAAGCATCTTCATTATTATAATCTCAGCCTTGGAAGCTGATCATTTTCACAGTATTTTTAAGCATTTCATATAATAGTCAAGTATGACATGCTGGAAGTAAATTATGAACAGGTGGGCAGGGTGTCTGGAGGGCAGCACCTCTCATCAGGTTGACAAAGCAGCAAGACAGATCACAGGATAATCAGCAGGTGGGTAGGGAAGCAGCAGGCAGAATGATTTGCTACATAATATTTGGCATTAATTACAACTATTGAAATGCTGGGGGTGGTTTTATTTTAAGGTAAAGAAAACCAATACATTTTTCAATTTCATTTTACCTTAGTGGTTTCTATATTTTGGGATTATTGCATATTACAATTTTATTATTATCTACAGATATTGTACATTGGCATAATGTATTTCATATCATATTTGCAAATTCACAAGTATGTTTTTTGAGTTTCTCCTAGCTATGCCCTATATGTTCCAGAAATGAATATAGAATTATAGAAATGAAGATGTGAAAATGTCATAATTGTTTTTTACCTTATTGGTCCATATGAGTAGGTTAAAACATCACTAAAATGAAAACAGTGTATAAATGCCATTGGAAGTTTAAACTTTGGACCAATATACAATACTAAACAAGTATAATAATACTAAAAGTAGCAACAGATTCAAAGGTCAGTTTTTTGGAGAATCTGTACACTACTGTAAGGAAAAAATACATTATTACTAATGAGATTAACGCATTTTAGGACCTCAGCTCTTTTTAGGGTCTATTAAACTGAAAAAAATATTTTTGTGAAGGAATTTGCCTTATTTTAGGGGCTAAATTCAGTAAGCAAATGATTAGATAAGAGTATTTTCCTGAAAAAAGATTGTAAAAGAGATGGAAGAGAAGGGCTAGGGAAATAAAACATAAGAGCACTGGATTCTACATGAGAGTACAAATAGGCGTGAGTTGAGAGACAATGTTGAAAAACCTCAAAATGTTGCCCCAAAGGAGTGTTGCCTTTGGGTTTTGGCTTGTTAATATAAGGGAATATAAAATACTTATACATGGATACTAACTGTTATGGACTGAATGTGTCCCCCCAAAGTTCATATTTTGAAATCTTAACCCACCATGTGATGTTATTAGGAGTCGAGGCTTTTGGGAAATAATTAGGCCATGAGGGTGGAGCCCTCAAAATAGGATTAGTGCCCTTTTAATAAGAAACATGAGATCTTCCTATCTCACTGCTCTGCACCATGTGAGGATACCAAAAGAATGTATCTATCTGCAAACCAGGAAGCCAGCTCTCACCAGACACTGGATCTGCTGGCATCTTGATCTTAGGTTTCCCAGCCTCCAGAACTGTGGGAAATAAATGTTAGTTGTTTAAGCCACTCAGTCTATGATAGCTTGTTGTAACAGCCAAAACTAAGTCACTATTTTAAGGGTTTTAAGAGAATAAGAGAGAGACAAAGGAAATATAATAATTGGTTGTGAAATTTTACTATATTTCATTATGAATCACTGACCCATACAGAGAAGTTTTTCATGTTCTGCAAATGTCATTTAAGTCTCAACAAGAAACACTCATTTAAAATTCATCCCTTTCTGGGGACTTCCCCAGCAGTCCAGTGGTTAAGACTCCACGCTTCCACTGCAGGGCCCGTGGGTTCGATCTCTGGTCAGGAAACTGAGATCCCACATGCCATGCAATGTGGCCAAAAAAATAAAAATAAAATAAATAAAATTAAAGTGTTTAAAATTCATCCATTTCCCATTAACCTAGAGTTCAGCATACTTAATTGAAAGAAGGAAGTTTGCAAGTTTTACAAATATTAAAAATAAAAAAAGATTAGTAACTCCCTCATTAACTGCTTTATAAAATGACTTATTTTCTTTCTATATTTAAGAATTTATTTTTTTGCTTTATGCCTAATTTAAATTAGTAAAATCATATGTCTACCTTACATTCTTGAAGATGACTCCACTGTCCATATCCCAGGCTACAGGTGCCTAATGGAAGTGTCATTGTTGATGAATAAAAGGGATGAATAACTATTCCTTTGTACAGTGGCTACTTTTCAGTCCCTCCAGAAGGAGCTTTTCCCACTGTACTTGGGAAGTAGATGGAAAATATCCATGACTGAATATGAGTTTATATATCTCCTATATCTAGGGGACAATAGGTTTAGTATAAAAGTGTGAACAACTCTGCACTGATAGAGGGAAATTGACCTCATCCTCACATTCAAAGGTAGTTTGGGAAGTATTTTTCCTATATAGTGAATTCATAAATGTAAAGCACTTAGAATGGAGCCTGGTTTGTATTCACTATATATGTGCTAATTGCACTTCTTATTATCACTGATTGATTGATTGATGTAGTAATTGTGCTTTGATGACCATCCTAAAGGTGCCTAGGAGTCAACAGGACTTCTGTTTTGGTATTATGCAACTCTTTTTAGCAGAAAATGTGGTTTCTCACTAAATATTTACCTTGGTAAACCAAAAAAAATACCTCCCAAAAATATATCCATGTTTTAATCCCTAGAACCTGTGAATGTTACTTTATATGGCAAAAGAAAGAAAGAAGGAGAGAAAGAAAGAGAGAGAGAGAGAGAAAGAAAGAAAGAGAGAAAGAAAGAAGAAAGGAAGGAAGGAAGGAAAGAAAGAAAGAAGAGAGGGAGAGAGAGAAAGAAAGAAAGAAAAAGAGAGGGAGAGAGAAAGAAAGGAAGGAAGGAAAGAAAGAAAGAAAGAAAGAAAGAGAAGGAAAGGAGGGAGGGAGGGAGGAAGGAAGAAAGAAAAAGAAAAACAGGCTCTTTGCACCTTTGATCGAATTATGGATTTTGAGATGAGGTGATTATCTTGAATTAGCTAAATGCAGTAACATGATAACACGTATCCTTATAAGAGAGAGGCAGAGGGAGATTCTATGCACACAGAGGAGGTGACATGAAGACTGAGTGGAGTTGTTTGAAGAGGTTGGTCTTTTTTTTTAATTATTTTTGGCTGTGTTGGGTCTTCGTTGCTGCATGCAGGCTCTCTAGTTGTGGCGAGCAGGGGCTACTCTTCGTTGTGGTGTGCAGGCTTCTCATTTTAATGGCTTCTCTTGTTACAGAGCATGGGCTCTAGACGTATGGGCTTCAGTAGTTGCAGCACGTGGGCTCAGTAGTTGTGGTGCACCGACTTAGTTTCTCCGTGGCATGTGGGGTCTTCCTGGAACAGGGCTCGAACCCGTGTCCCCTGCATTGGCAGGTGGATTCTTAACCACTGCGCCACCGGGGAAGCCCGAGGAGGCTGGTCTTGATGACTGGAGCGATGTAGCCACAAACCAAGAGAAGCTGCCAGCCACCAAGAACTGGAAGAGGCGAGGAACAGATTCTCCCCTATAGACTCCAAAGGAGCCCTGCTGACACCTTGCTGTTGACCCTGTGATACTGATTTCAGGCTTCTAGCCTCAGGGGGAACAGTGAGAGAATACATTTCTGTTGTTTTAAGCCACCAGTTCTGTTATAATTTGTTATAGCAGCCACAGGAAGCTAATATGTTAACCAAAATAATCAAGTGCAGTCTGTCCACCTATAACCAGTGTTTATACTGACCACAATCTACCCTCCCCCCAAGTCCCTGTTTTAAATCACTGGATATAGTTGCCATGAGGAAAGTGCTGGTCCTTTGATACCTACTGAGTTCATTTGTGCTAGAGTGCTGTTACATCAGTTTAGAAATACTGGTGTATCCAAACACAGATTCTGCTTCTTACACCCATGAATCCTGAGTTACTGGTAAGTGCAAATTTACAACTGCTTTTCTCTCTTGGGAGGGAGAAGGAAACTAATATCTGTTGCTGCATTCCTACCATATTCTAGGCGTATCATAGATCTCCAAAGCTGCTGTCCTCAATTCCCAGGTGACTCAAATATGAGCAAACAGCTATTAACATTACAAAAGAGATGCATCTAAGGTCAAAGACATAGTAGGAGATTATCCATACCTATATCTATGCAGACTCCTGGTAGATTGTACAGGAGATGTGTGCTATCTTAACTTTAGGAATTAAGAGGAAAGAATAGATTTTTCATAGAATAATCATCTGATCTATTGATCAATACTGAGAGTTCCCTGAATTGGAATTGAGACAAGAATTCTAGCCTCCATATGCAAGTAGCTGGTGATGTGTGTTAAAACTCTTGTGTTAAACAATGGTAAACCCCCTAACTGGGTTTCTTTATTTTAAAAGGTTTTATCATTCACCAAATCAGTATGTAGAATATATATATTTTCCAGCTATTTGTATGATCTCTGCATTTGGGAAGTTGGCAAATGGGTCAAAGGGAAATATAGCACAGGTCTCAAGAGAGTGTGCTCTCATGAAAAGATGTGAGGGAAGCTTCCATAAATATGTCTGAATTCTGATGAAAGGCAACAATGAAATCCTCATCTTCTAGAATAGAACTTGATTTGCTGCTAGGAAAATGCTAAAAGTGTGAAAAAATGGGGAATGGAAAAAGTTTATTTTGTTGTTAATTTGTTTTTTTAATTGCCTAGAATCCATTACAAATGGAAATAGAATGTCCTTATGGAAGTAGGGTAGAAAACACTTGCCTTACTTCTATGTCCAATCAGATATCACCATATCAAAAACTCTACGAGCCAGTCAAATTTTTAACTTTTTTTTCTGTTTGTCTATTGTTATCTTTTTTCCTGTTTTTCCATTGTTATCCTAAGACTTAAAGGGCCATGGCTCCAGAAATGAGACCTAGGACGGAATTCATTTCTATGGAATAATAATAATAATTACAATAATAATGACAGTACTTCATTAGGAGTTTATTATGTGTTTTAAATACATTATAAACATTTTAATATACATGTGTAAAATGTGTATGAGTATATATATAGACATACACACATGCATACATATATAAAATCTTAAGTGTGTAATACACATAACAAGCAGTGGTATTGGTGAGAAAGCATAGAGTATTTAAGAGACTGGATTTTAGAATCAGAATGCCTAGCTTGAAAAGCTGCTCTACAGTTTATTAACTCGGTCACTTTTCAGAATTCCCTCAACTTCCCTGCATCCCGGTGTCCTTACCTGTAAAATGACAAGGTTAAGAGGATCTTCCTCGCTGCTTTGTTGGACGAATTGATGAGCTGTGCACACAAAGCTGTTGGAACAGTTCTTGCTCATGTTAAGTTTTTAATAAATTATAATTAACTCCTACCAATCTTCATCACAACCTTCCACAGTTCATATTTTTAATCCCATTTTATATGGCAGGAAACTGATGGTGTTTCCATAAATTTACTAAGCATGTATAACTAGGAAGTGCAGATGCTGGTGTGTGAGCCCAAATTTCTCTCTCTCTCTATCTCTCTCTCTCTAGCTTGAGATACAGTAACATTTCCTCACTATTAGTACCGCTGGTAGTACTTATCAGGTGTTACACATATCTGCTTTATTTTTTCTAATTTAAAAAAATAAAGAAAATTATAGCACCTGGCATACAATAAGCACACAAGAAACATTAGCTCATTTTTTTTTTAGGATTGTTAAACTTAATTGCCCTTCATTGTTAAAGACCTTATCTTCCTAGTCACTGTTTTCTCAGCATTTATTACCACAATTAAATCACAAAGAACTTCTACATAACAGTTTTGTAACAGAGAAATTTATACATAGTTTATGGGGGAAAACATGTTTAGTTATTAAATGGACTTAATAATAAACTTTTGGAACCCAGTCTCCATATGGCTTGGAATGTGAATATCATTGTGTACATCTTCCCAAATTGCACTAATTATCAATTGTTTTTGGTTTTGAACTCTTGGCCTTAGTCCCAGACCTTAATTACTATTCTTTTTCAGTCTACTCTGAATTTCACTGTAGAGACACCTCTGCTGGGTTTTTGCTGTGGCTACACACATCAGGCACCTTGACATAAGAAGTGTGTCTCTGTGTCTGTGCTATTCTCACATCATCCACTTCTCTCATTGCCTTGTCTAACCATCAGGACAAGAGCAGCATTTTAAATTCTTTCTCTCCTAACTCTCCTTCTTTTAATTGATGTCAGGTTACCTAGTTTCTCTAGCCTGAAGAATTAACTTTTAAATTCCTCTCAATAATGAAGAATCAACCTCTCCCACACATTTCTGTTGTAGCTAATGCTACTTAAAATCATTTCTAGAACCTCATAAATTGCGTAAGCAGCAAGGATTTAATAAGTTACTTAAGGGGCTTCCCTGGTGGCGCAGTGGTTGAGAGTCTGCCTGCCGATGCAGGGGACGCGGGTTCGTGCCCTGGTCCGGGAAGATCCCACATGCCGCGCAGAGCGGCTGGGCCCATGGGCCATGGCCGCTGAGCCTGCGCGTCCGGAGCCTGTGCTCTGCAACGGGAGAGGCTACAACAGTGAGAGGCCCGCGTACCGCAAAAAATAAAAAATAAAAAAAAAATAAGTTACTTAAGAAAAAATGCTCTAGAAGTCTGTTTTTTAAAAAAGCCAGAATACCTTAGACAAATATGATTTTGCTCTTAACAAAAATGTTGTCTTTACAAATCTTAACAATCATAAATATGCTCAGCTCAAGATCGGGAACTTGCATATTTGCAGCTATAGATACAAAATAAGTACATTTGACCCTTGAATGAGATGGGTTTGAACCACAGGTCTGCTTACACGTGAATTTGTTTCAATAAATAGGTACAACAGTATAACAAGATCCATGGTTCCAATCCATGGATGCACAACTGTGTATAGGGATTCCTGACTATAAAGTTAAATGCAGATTTTTGACTTCAAGGAAGGTCAGTTTCCCTACCCCCCGAGTTATTCAAGGGTCACCTGTATTCTACCAAGCCTGGAAATCTGATGTTCTGATTGCTCAATATAAAATTTACCAAAGTCAAAGTGTTGATGCCAATCATTTCAAGACTCACGTCAAACCTAGAAAACCATTAATTACATTACTGGAAATTAGAAGAACTGTAACAATTAATACAACCATTAAGAATTATAATAACATTAATAATAGTTAAATTTTTTAAATACACATACTCCACATATTGTTCCATATTTTATGTAATAACTTATCTGTACATAAAGTATAACCTGCCCTTGAGATTAGTATTAATATGCCCCATTTTATACATACAACCGCATGTGTATAGAAGTTAACTGTTTTGCCTAAGATCACATGAGTTGCATGCAGCTCAGCTGTGGTTTAAATTCAGATCTGTTGCATCCCAAGATCTGAGCTTGTGAGAGTCTATCTAGATCTTGTGTCTCCTTGAGCTATGCCCCACTTTTTCCTTTCCTTCATAAGCAATCTCTTTTAAAGGATAAGAGTTGCTGTCTCTACTTCATCATCTGACAATCTTTCAGTGAAGTGACCCCAATTCAGCCACAGCTGTCATGGGTATGTAAAACCTGCTCAGGACAAGACTTTGTCACTTGGAAGCACTTGCATAAAGAAAATACCCTATAACTTCCCGTCTCTCACCTCCTCAACCCTCCCTCACACCCATGCAATCTGATCTACGACCATGGACTTATTTCTACTGCAGAACATTTCAGGGGGCCTTTAAGAAATGGCTGACTGAGGTTGTGGTTTGGTCTGGGTCTTTAAAACTTTAATGAATTTCTGAATATGAAACCTACAAACTTGGCCTCATTTTGCACCATCCATTACCCAAAAGTGTTTCTAGCAGAAATTTGACTCCAAGTATCTAATACTGTAAATAATGGAAAATGTCTAATTCAGAGTTCTTCCAGAAGGGTAATGGGTTTGCAATTTCTTCTCAGATATTTAAAAGTCTGCACTTTCATATTCTGAGCAGAGTGCTAAACAAATCTGCAAAGCCCTTTTAATAATTTCTCCCTGTGGATTGCACACAGTGTTTGAATCAGGAGGTTGTGATTACATGAAACCACTGAGAATAGGATGGTTAATTCCTCAGACGCATGAACAGAATGAAAGGGAAAATCTTCACTGAAAAGATGATTAAAGACTTAAAGGGAAACGTATTAAAAAGTGAAAATTAGGGGCTTCCCTGGTGGCGCAGTGGTTGAGAGTCCGCCTGCCGATGCAGGGTACACGGGTTCGTGCCCCGGTCCGGGAAGATCCCGCATGCCGCGGAGCGGCTGGGCCCGTGAGCCATGGCCGCTGAGCCTGAGCGTCTAGAGCCTGTGTTCCGCAACGGGAGAGGCCACAACAGTAAGAGGCCCGTGCACTGCAAAAAAAAAATAAAATAAAAAGTGAAAATTAAAGGAAGTAAAATGCCAAGAAGCATGTGTATTTGGATATGTTTTCATTTCCGCAAATACACAAGTAAAATTTAGCCCATTTGCCCATTTCTTTCCTGTGTATTGTTATGTTGCTGTCTTTCAGTGGGATGCCACTTATTCCACTGCTTCCATTCTAGGGGAAACTTTTCTAAAGCAGCCATTTGTGTTGCTTTAACAGTCTCAGGGTAGCCTCTTGGGAGGGGGCAGTATGACTACACTAATACATTTATTCTCAGGTTGGCTTTACTACAGAGATTCTCATTATTGTTTCTATCTCCTATAAGGTGGGTTGTGTATGTTTTTTAAGGATCTCCTAGGAAAGTAACATTGGAAGACAATTTCCCTCAAATATTTCCCAAATCCTTATTAATGGTGATCTTGGTAGCCTGGAAAATTTTTAACAGCCTTGGTAGGCTCAGTAAATTTTGAAGTAAGTACTTGTTAATTTGGGTAGAGAAACTTCCAGTTAGATATCTCCATGGGATTTAATGTCTTGCATAAGAATTGCCTTTGCTGTGTTGTTTATGGTGGGCAGCCAGCATTGCAATTGTTGTAGAACTCACTTCCGCTGAGCATTATTTAGAACTGCCATTTGGTATTATTAGGTAAGGGTAGAGAAGAATGTGCACGCTGATTGTAGTTCAGACATTTTGTACTTACCTTGGCCAAGGTACTTACATATTTTATACTTTGCCTACCTTGCTTCTGTTGATTAGCAGCCAGGAAGGACGTCCATGGTGCACCAAGATGGGCACTTTTCCTCCCATCTCTTTACCCCAAATATCTTTGCTTGACCTTTATTTTCCAACCCTAATTTTCCAGAGTTCTAAGTAGTTAGCTCATTAGCCACAGGCCAAGAGTCAGTAAAAATATGACCTCAGGAAACTGTCTGTCAAGGGCATCCTCTATTGCTAGGAACATTGCATGCAGATCAGCTTATTGGACACTTTGGTCTATCCCCAGTATGGAAACTGGACTGTTTGAATTGGGGTGATTGGCGCTGGCTGTGCATTATCTGGCTCCCTTACACCCTGGTGCTCACTCCTGCAGTAAAGAAAGACCATCACGTTTCTTGTTTTGAGATTGGTGACCATCCTCCTTCTAGTGCCTATTGAGCAAGAGATGAAGGCATTTCTGGAGGTTTTGTCAAGTTAACCTTGGTTGCAGAGTCTGTGGGTATTTCCTCATTTCCTCCAATAGTTCAATCATGTAGGTGCAATTTTCACTTTAATAAGCAGGCCTCTGTAGCTCATCCAATTTTACAGGGAGCTTTTTCCATTACCCAGGGCATAATAGGAATCTCAGTCCATACAGTAATTGGCTCTGCCCCTGGAAACGCTTTGGTTGTGTCAAGTGTGCCACCGGGAGTTGCCTTTTTAGTCATTGGTGCCTTTGGGCTGAATGTGGGACCACTTATACCACAGTCTGTGGGTTGGCGTTTCCCTGTCCATTTGGCCCGGGGGCTCCAGGAAAGAAACTTGAGGGTGGCTCAAATGTATAACTGTAAGTTCTGCCTTCAAGGCTCTGGGGGGAGAACCACAGTGATAACCTCTTATTGATAGCCCATCTAGTGCCGTCCTTCCTCAGGTCTCAGGGAAACGTGGGAGACTTAGGGTGAGTCCATGAGTGAGGCCAAGAAACACTGGGGTGAGGAATGTGTTGACACCAGGACCCAAACATTTCTACTAAATGTTGGGTCTCCTTTACTGATGTAGGAGATTGGAGCTCTAGGAGATTACCTTTTACCAGTTTGGGAATGGGGTTTCTAATGAGTTCCAAAGCAGCTCCCAAGTTTAACAGACTGGGAGGGCCCGCATACCTCATCTGGAGCAATTGCCTGTCCCACTCAGTGAGGTGTCCACTCACAGCTATGATGAACTGTCAGATAGGGTCGTGTTAGATCTGTGAGGAGGATGTCATGATACAACACCAAAGCTGAGTTTCTGGTGGGAGTGAGGTGCAGGCATCCAGGTCCTATGGTAAAGCTGTACATAACCAGGAAAACATGTACTGTCGACCCTCAGAGGTGAAGGTAAATTGTGATCGACTCTCCTGTGAGATTTTTACTGACTAGAACATATTAGTCAAGTCTGCAACATCAACCATCTACCCATGTTTTTTTGAGTGTCATCCATTAGAGCACAGATATGTGGTGGAGGTGCTTTTGTAAAGGAAACAGCCTTAACTCTATAGTCAATAGTTAGTCTCCACTTACTAGTAGTGATTTTCAGCACAGGGCAGGCCAGGGAGATGAAAGGAGAGATGGTAAGAACCAGTACTCTTTGAACTCCATCAGCTAGGACAGGTCATAACCCTTCAGAGCCTTGCCTTACCTTGGTTGGTTCTGCAGCACATTTATCACCCACACTAGTAGTGGAAGGTTAACTGTTTCTTTCCAGGTTGTACCCATCAATGTCCTAAAAGCCAGTGGGAAAGGGGACAGTCTCAGAAAGGGGTTGTGAGGGGTGACAATCAGGGCAGAAGCACCTTTCAACAAAACTGGGCCAATTTTAATAGTTAAATTAATTAACTTTAATTAATCCTCTCAAGTTGGTCATCTGGGGCAGCTGGTTGTGGGGGGGAATGTCCCTTTAAAGCATGGGTGCTTCCAAGGATTAGGGAGATTTGAGCACCAATGTCCAACAGAGCCAGACAGTGTGTTTTTTGTTTGTTTGGCTTTTTGTTTTTGTGGGGTTTTCTGGAGCCCAAACTATAGGTAATGTTGTAAAGGAGTGATCGCTGGAAGGGGGCAGCTTTAAAAACAGATGCCCGTGTGGGGGCGTGTCCGTACCACTGGCTGAGATTGGAGCCGGCGGGGAAGGTGAGGCTGTTTCCAAAGGAGTCACCTGTCATCAATTGTAGGCTAACTCTACACAGTATTGTAATTGTTCCACTGATTTACCAGAGATATTCCAATCTGAGACCCCTTGTCCCTCAGATTCCAAGGTAACCTCTCTTCTTCATCTCAGATTCATGCTTAAGCAAGGGCCTGGCTCTAGGTGGTTTATTTAATCCAGGAGGGTTTGGCCTCCTCATTGATAGTAATTTAGATTAAGTCCAGGTGGGGATTGTTTGTAGCATTAGCAGAAAACACTTGACTCAGTTTGTCTTCCATGAGTTCCTGCTAAATCCAGAGCAGCTGTGTCTTCTTGAATTTTTTAAGTATTTTCCACAATTTCCAGTAAAGAGGACTTATATTTGTTAGGAGATCCACTGAGAAACAACTGGATGGAGTCAGGATTCAATTCAGTCTTCTCCAGACTCGCCAAGTCACCAGGCCATCGCCTGATAGGCCCACTCCCACATCGCCGGCTGAGGATCTTTTGCCTCAGCTAACGTTTTCCGTTGATAGTTGGCCTGCCCACGCAGCCCAAATGCAGGGTGGGTAGCCTCCATGCTTTAGAAATCCACACTGACAAAGTATATATGGATGGGGATCCAAAGCTTATTCTGGGGGTCACTCCCACCTTCCACACCAATTGTGGGGGTTCTTTGGTTGGGACACCATTTTCTCATCCTTACTTTGGCAGCCATTGTTTAATTTCAGCCTCCCGTAGGTGGCGCTCACCCGCTGCCTGACACACTAAATATAAAGACCAGCAGCCCCTTCTCCATAGCTCCTGGATAGGTCCTTAAGGAGAGTCTGAGCCTCAGGGCAAGGGAGGGGACAACTTCCCTCTTCCCAAGGACAACCAACGTTGTCCTTCTTGACACTTCCCCTTTGTCTTTTCTGTCTTCTTTATTAGTTTGTAGGTGGTTACTGGCAAAGCAGAGTAAATTATCTGCATCACTAATGTGGCGTATTGTGCTGCCTTCCCCACTAGAAGGCAATCCTCTCCCCTAGGGTCCTCCCTCTGTCTGGTCTTCCTCCAAGAATTTATGTACCTACTTCCTCTCCACGTGGCATTCTGATGAAAGCAGCTGTGAGCATCTCGTGGTTTGAAACACCTGTTCAGTAGGACATCCACCACATTTGGAATCCTGAAGAGGGCAGGAATATAAACCTCCTTGCCCTTAGTCACTTGAAGTGATGCTTTAGCCGGCTCAGCCCAAGGGTTGAGCTCGCTATTACTAGGGAAAGGAGCTAGAATGACACCAAACACAACTAATCACAGTGTGACAGCTGTAGAGGTATTGCCAGCTGTTTACAAAGGCATCTCCCCCACTGCACTTAAGAGACTGGCCTTGCACTGACATCTCTGGCATATCAGCTTATTTACCTGCCATAGTGGTCCCCAAGTTCCTCTTGCAGCAGAGTACCCCAAATCACCAGTCTGGCCCCAGGGACCTCCCTGTGCTATAGCCAGTTCTAGGGTGATGGGTAGTGCAGAGGTACAGAGGCCCACAGGTACAGGACGCACAGCTCCTGCCTGGTGGGGACCCAGGCTTGTGTGCTGACCTACTTCCCTGGGCAGCTCTGCACCTCTGATCCCAAGTCAGTTCCAGTGGCCTGGTTCAGTCAAGTATTAATACTGGTTGGCCAATTCGATAAGGAACGGGGAAGATGACACTATATAGGGAGTATAATACAACAGAACAGTGCCTTAGCTAACAACCCCAGGTGTTCCAGTTTTGAGCCCCAACCCCTTAAGACCATCCAGGATCATTTAGCAACCGGTCGTCCTGTTGACTGGGTAGACCCTATTATCTATATCCTGATCAACTCCAGAAATCCTCCCCTTTTCCTCATTACCACTTTTAAGAGGTTTGAGGGATTTGGAGTCTGGTCAAGGTAAAAGATACAACCACAAGGTGGACTTGGAAAATATTTGAAGAAGTAATGACCATAGATTTCAAAAATTGTAGACAGACATCAAGGAGTCTACAAATTTGAGGAGTTCTACAAGTATTCAAGCAAAATAAATGCAGACAAACACCACATATACACACATCACAGTTAAACTCCTGAAAACAAATGACAAAAACATTTCTAGGAACAGCCAAAGGAGGAAGAAAGACATATTAACCACATGGAAGCAAAAAAAGGCCATTAATTGATTTCCTGTATTAATTTCTTAGGACTGCTCCAACAAATTACTGCAAACTTGATTGTTTAAAATAAGAGAAATTAATTCTCTTATACCTCATGAGGCAGGAGGCCCAAACTCAGGGTGCAGGCAGGATGCTGTATAGGAAAATTGTTCATTGCCTTTTGCAGCTTCTGGTGGCTCCAGGTGTTCCTTGGCTTATGTCAGCGTAACTCTAATATCTGCCTCCATCTTCATGCGGCTACCTTCTCCATGTCTCTCTAATTGGTATTTTCCTCCTCTTATGAAGAGACCAGTCAATGGATTTAGGGCCCTCTTTGAATCCAGAATTATTTCATCTTGAGATCCTTAACTAATTATATCTGCAAGACCCTATTTCCAAATGAAGTCATATTATAAGATTCTAGGTGAACATGAATTTTGGGGGGACAATGTTCAATCCAATACATTTACCCTAAGAAATGATGGGAACTATAATAAAATGGGTCTTCAAAGATTAAAAGTAAAAAAAATGCCAGCATTGTTTTTTATAACCAACTAAAAGTATCTTATAATAACAAAGGCAAATTTAAACAAAAATGAAAAAACTTTGACCAGAGTCATCAAGAAGAAAAGGGAGAGGGCTCAAATCAATAAAATTAGAAATGAAAAAGGAGAAGTTAAGCTGACACCACAGAAATACACAGGATCATAAGAGACTACTTACAAGCAACTCTATGCCAATAAGATGGACAACCTAGAAGAAATGGACAAATTCTTAGAATGGTACAATCTCCCAAAACTGAACTAGGAAGAAATAGAAAATATGAACAGACCAATCACAAGTAATGAAATTGAAACTATTATTAAAAAACTCCCAACAAACAAAAGTCCAGGACTAGATGGCTTCATAGACTAATTTCAGTTCAAATTTAAAATATAGTTATAGAAATAAACAGTGAAAGAATTCATTAAAATCTACATACACCAAAGAAAATAAGAAAATGAATACTGTAGGCACAAGAAAACTATTCCCACATTGAAGTAAGTAGACGAAAGAAGGAAGACCAAGAAGGAGCACAGATGTGTGGGCAAACCTAAAGGAATATCACTGAATAGAATATCTGTGAGGATTTAGCAAAAAGAAAAAAGAGTGATAAACTGCTTTAAAGTGTTTGTTTTTGTTTTTTTTTAAATTTATTTATTTTGCTGTGCTGGGTCTTATTTGCAGCATGAGGGATCTTTGTTGCCACGTATGGGATCTTTAGTTGCAGTATGTGGGATCTAGTTCCCTGATCAGGGATGGAACCTGGACCCCCTGCGTTGGGAGCACAGAGTCTTAGCCACTGGACCACCAGGGAAGTCCCACTTTTTTTTTTTTTTTTTTTTTTTTTTTTTTTTGCGGTACACGGGCCTCTCACTGTTGTGACCTCTCCCGTTGTGGAGCACAGGCTCCGGACATGCAGGCTCAGTGGCCACGGCTCACGGGCCCAGCCGCTCCGCGGCATGTGGGATCTTCCCAGACCGGGGCACGAACTCATGTCCCCTGCATCAGCAGGCGGACTCTCAACCACTGTGCCACCAGGGAAGCCCCCACTTTAAAGTGTTTTTAAAATCCTATACATTCCCGGGAAAGGGGTAAACATAACAATCTTTATTCAGATTAAGTATGTTAAGAATGCTTTTGATAATAAGAAGAGTAACTTCATAATACAGTTAGTTTCATACTAACATATACAGACAGCAGCGTGTGAATTAAAATAGTGAACTGGAGATAAAAGGGAGTGGCTAATCAGAGATTAATTAAATAAAATGGGGGGAGGCATTGGATGAGCAAACCATGTGCCAAACTGAGGATACTGAGGCATCCTAAGAAGCATGGTTAGTTTAGAGCTTGACTCCTAGGGTCTGGTGGGCAGAATTATACAGTGATCCTCAATGACTGATATGCCTATATAATCTCATCCCTTGAATGTGGGCAGGATTTTTGAATATGATGAGAGATCAGTCTTTTGATTATACCATGTTATATGACAAAAGGAATTTTGCAGATGCAATAAAAGAAAATTAGATTAGCCTCACCTAATCAGATAATCCCTCTTAAGAAGGCCTGGGGCCCTCCATGAGGTCAGAGAGACTCCCACGAAGCTGCCCTTGAACAAGTAAACTCTTCTGTTGTGAGCAGCTCTATAGAGGAAGTGACATGGCAAGGACCTGAGGTCAGCCCTAGAAGGTAAAAGTAGTCCTCAGTATATAGCTTCCAAGAAAACGGGACTTTAGTCTTACAACCACAAAGAATTGGATTATGCCAATGTCCATGTGAGCCTGGAAGAGGATCCAGAGCTCCAGGACTGAATGAACACAGCCCAGCTGATATCATTGATCGCTGCCTTGTGAGACCCTGAGCAGAGGACCCAGAGAGGCTGTGCTCAGACTCCTAACCTATGGAAGCTGAGATGATAAATGTAGTCATCTTAAGCCTCTGAGTTTGTGACAATTTGTTACACACCTATAGGTAACTAATACAAGGAGCAGAAGAGAAACAGAAAAATACTTCTCCTCTTGAGGTCAAAAGTAAAAAGAAAAATGAAAGAAAGATAGAAGGAAAGTAAAGCTGTCATGCTTTATTAGTGTTATTTTTTTAGCAGTCGGTTAGCTTTGTCAAGCAGTAGACTAACTCCTTTTGCTTTCTTTTATGTCAAGTTATCATCATTTCTTCGTTTGTTCAGGCAGATTTTCACCAGCTGCTGCTCTAGGTGTGTTGGATACCAAAACAAACAAAACCCAAGAGGGAAAGAAATAATATTTTTTTACTTATCATGTTGGGGAAAACAAGAAATTACAACAGTTCTTGGTCAGTGTAATTTAAGTGCCTGACATTGAGCTTTTGACTGCTGAGGCATCCATTTCAAAAGACACACATCTTGAATGAACCTCCTGGCAGCTGAATGACAAAGCTACTAGCAAAACAACCAGGAACAGGCTGCCTCCATCTAGGAAGGTCCCTCCTTCAGAAAGCCCTGGGTAACCTAGACAACTGACCATCTGAGTAAGTGCTTCTCCCCTCCTATGCCCTAATTCCTGTTTGCATGCTTTAAATTAGCCAGTAAAGAGTAAACACACAAAACTCTAGGCACCCGACCCTCAACCCTAATGAAGGCACAGCCCCAGGTCCTCTCTCTTGCTCTCCCCACCCCTGCACCCCGAGCCTCACTGTATGGCCCTCAAGCTTGCTTTGTACCCTCCAGGACTTGTGAGTAATAATAAATCGTGTTCCTCAAAATTCCCTGATGGATTTTGCTGAAGTACATCCTGCAATCATAATTAGAACCACAAAGGCTGGTCAAGACACAACATTGGCCCCGGTGGGGGAATTATCAGGGGGCTCAAAAGGAGTGATATGCACCCCTGTGAGTGCTTCTGGCATCCCTAGCCCATAGCATCACTATGAATAGGCTGGAGCCAACACTGCTTTATGTTTATAATAGGCAAAAGCTTAATAAGAATAACATGCTATGGTGTCCTTTGAAGCCTGTGTTTATACTGAAATCACTTTCCTGATATTATTTTTAGATCCCTCTCGCTCTGTCTGGCTATGTTAGTCTCTTTTCATCTTTGATAAACTGAACATTGTCAAAGGTTTAGCAGATGAATTCCATTTTTTTAATCTTCTGGAATGCAGAGAAAGACTTAAATTCTGTCCTCTAGTGAGACATACAAGTCGAGTTTATAGCACTGAGATCATCAACCTCATTAGGAACAAAAAGCTAAACCTTCCTGAAAATTAATTAGAGCATATTTCCTAGAGGTTATGTTTCCTAACAAAGGGTGAATCGCAGTTCTTTATGACTGCCTCTGAAAGGTTTCTTATATACCTTTTTTGTTTTGACAAAAAAGTCATATCTTTTTTGTTTTGGGATAGTTTGTACTGAAGCATATGAAAAAGCTAGGCTAATTAAAATTCTATACATTTATTAAATAAATTTATTTATTCTGGAAATGCCAGAAGAAAATATAATCATTCAAACTCTAATTAGTATTTGAGCAATAATGTGTGTCATTTGCATTTTCACTTTTCCAATTTACTGCTCATACATAATTACTAATTTTAATATTTAATTATCACCTTTAAAGCATAAGGTAGTTGCTATTAAAAGGAAATTGCTTTGTTTTTTTGAAACCTAATTTTGACAATGGTGAAGCTCTGTATGAGAATCCATTTTCTTTTCTTTTCTCTGGGCTCTCAGGAAAAATTTTATTTCCCAGGCCCTTGCAGTCAGGTCGTATGACTGATTTTGGGCCAGTGGAATATGGGTAAAAATGATACACATGAATTCCAGACATGACTATAAATCCTCTCGGGAGAACTTCCACTTACTTTATTCCCCTTTTGCGGTGACCAAAGAAGTCATATCTTGAAGCTGGTAGCATCAAAATATGGAAGAAGTTTGAATATTTAAATGAAGGCATTTAACAGAGCCCTCACTGAGTGAATTAGACAAAAACACGAGAAGCAATAAAATGTTACTGTATTAAAGCTACTGCTATTTGGGGTTTATTTTACTGCAGCGCAGCTTACTCTACTCTAATACAATAATCAGTGTAGTTTTATTTGCCTTCTAAAGTAGCATTTGTAAATTTGACATGGGGTTATATTATGTTTGGTCAGCAGAATTTAAAAAAATTGACTTTCTATGCCTTTACATGCAGAATATACTATTTCATCACTATTCCTTGTTATTACATCCCTTCTTCATTAATTTATTTACATGACATGCCCTGGAATCCATTTGGGTTTGCAGACCACTGCTATACATGAGTCTTATTTAATGGTGTCTAATGCTGAGCAAACAAATGCTAGCTTTTGTGTACTTTTCTGTATATTTGAGTTATTAGATGCTTCTCAAAGACACAAATAACAGTAACAGTTGGATAAATTTTAAAAGCTGACATTTTCAAAAGATACTGCACATGGTTTAAGAAAAAATATAAAACAATAGCCTGAAATATGGAACTATTCCATCTAGGTAGAAGCTAGGTTTAAAAGTCAGTATTAAAAATGCAATGTGCCTTCCAAAAATTTATGTAACTATTAACAAAAATGATAAATAGATAAACCCAGACCATCTTGCAATATTTACCAGTGTGAAATTAAGGCTTCTCAGAATCAAAACTATGTCCTAGGCATATAAAGTTTATGGGATTTAATTAAAGTGGGATATGGTTCCAGGCAAGAATATGCTACTAGATTCAAGCTCATCCTCAGGGTCTGTAAATATTTCACTTGCTCAAGCAGTGCTAAAATTTCATCACAATACCTTTTTGAAGTAGTCATAATTTTGTTTTCATAGATAAATTTTATAAATGGGGAATAGATCAGAGACAGGATACAATATTCAACCAGCCCTAATGGATAAATTCTAGATATCATTTATTAATCCCAGGTCAGTATCTGATTCTCTCTTTCTTATTGGTTTTCCAGAATTATTTTGAAGAATATACTTTCTATCACTTTACGACTGGTCCTTTTATTATAAGGACTTTAATAGTAACTGCTGCAGTGAAACAGACAAAGGATATCTAAAATCAACACTGGATAAGTGAAAAATCTTACAGAATCATTGTCTCAGATCAATAATATCGACACTTTTTGTAAATGGTCCTAAAGAAACTCTTCCACATACTGCTGAGGTGATCTTATTAAATAAAATGTAAGTGTATAATGCTACGTTTCATGAGATTCTAATTCTTTAACATGCTTCCTTAGATATGCTTCAAATGTACACAATTTACACTACACATTTTTTTTTGTCAGCCTTTCTATTCCTCCTCTATCAAGTTGTCTCTTCTGTATAGAGCACAAATAATTCCTCTGTACGGCTTCCAGCTCTCTTACACCAATGGTTTGCATGATTCATTCCTCATTTCTATTTTTTATCTCAATTTTTTACAGAGCATCAATGTAAGCAAGAGGTGAGAGCATAATGTCTTCAAGTCTTTCTTGATCATACACAAAACCCTATGCATGGGAGCAGCCTTCTAGGTTTCCAGAAAAATGTTGGCGCTCTTCAAATCCCCTATGGATATTTCATTCACCAGCTTTTCTTTTAAGGTCTTGGTTAGTCTGTTGTTTGTCCCAAGTCTTATCCATTAACTCAGACAGCTACAGTGCTAAAATATTGACTAGAAATGTCTTCTATAACTTCCTGTGGGTAGAGACTTTTAGCACAGTGTGTAGGTGAAGTAAAGATAAGACACTTGAGTGGGGTCTTCCAGGGAACCACCAAACAGGTGAAATAGTGACAATTTATTGGCCATGATGGTTTGAAAGAACTCCAGCTTCATTCTGCTCCCTTTAATCTGATCTCAGGAATGTGGACTATTATTTTTCCAAGACTACTGCTTTAATTGAGACATAGGAAATGTGTTTAAGGCAAATCAAACTGCCACAAACTCACTGTTCTTAGAGATATTCAGTCATTTTCTTGGACACTCTCAAGGTTGCTACAAGCCTTGGTTAGTTTTCAGAGTTCTTAAAATGGTGATTCTTCCAATTTTTGCCATTTTTTTTCATTGTTTTCACGGAGGGTTGAATTTTTGGAAGTCTTTTTTACGCTGCCAGTATCACCATTATCACCAAATTATACTCTAAAATGTTAGTTCTATTAAAATATTTGCTTTTCTTCTTCAGGTATTCCTGTTACACATGTGTTCAATATTCTTTGAATGTCTTCTATATCTATTTCCTTCTCTCTTATCACTCCATTTTAAAGTAAAAATTATTTTACCCTCTCTGTTACTCACTCATCTTTCACTTGTGTGTCTTCTTTCTTGAGACAATTTGTTTTTTATTCTTTACTTCTGAGATAATTTTGAAATGATTTTGTCCTCTTCTTCAACTCCTTTCCTGAGTTCTCTAAGTCCTCATTTGATATCTGCCTGCTGTTTGTCTATTTCTATTCTGAATATGTGAATTGTAATTTATGAAGTGAAAATATTTACTTCAGGTATTGTGTTATAAATGCCCTCAAATTTTTGTCTGTAATATTTCTGCATGTTCTTGAATGTTGAAAGGTTTACGTTAAGTTTTGTTAGAACTTTTTTTCTAGGAGTGCTTTTACTTTTTCCTTATATTATTGTTTACATGCATTTTAGTTTTCCAGAAACAGCACTATCAGGTCATAAAAATTGTGATGTGGGTAGGTCAAGGACTGTGCTCAACAACCTTCTGAATAGGTGAATTTGTAGACCTCATTTTACAGAAAAGAAAACAAAGCCCAGGGTAGGGAGTTTATTCCTCCATTAGAGAGACCAGTCAATCATAAGATTACTCAGGCAATCTGTAGTCCAGAGACTGTGATCCCACCACCATCCTACAATGCTTTTCTCTCATAGGTCTGTGACACAGCATGTCTCCTGGTCGTTGTCAACATATCACAAAACCAGTGCCATCAATTACTGCAGTAACTATTTTTATTATTAGTTCAGACATGCTAAAGTTGAAAACAGCTTCCAAAATAAATATTAGCAGCATCAAGCTAGTGTATTTAAACTAGCAAATTATCTATAGTCAATATTTTAGTTCAAGAGTTAGAATAAGGAACGGTCTTAGAATATTTAACCAATAATATTCTCTTTTCTTTACATGCCTTACATAAACATTTATAATGAAAGGAAAATAACTTAAATATAAAGGGTAAATAACAGTAATGGGTGTATAATGCATAGATCAAACTGTCTACTAGGTGTATATATCATCTCTGAAAAGTATCATTAACAAAGTGTCAAAATTAGGGTTGTGGCAGTCATACACAGGGACTGAAACAAAATACTATAATTCAAATTGTGTTTTATTTTATATGCTAATTATTGATAAATATCACCACATGCTTAAAACAAAATTTCATTGCGTGGGCGATTTTGTGAGAATGTAATCATAAAAACGTTAACACCCTGTAGATATAAAAATAAATTCTTAGAAATTGGGAAGAGAAGAATCCAAGGGATTTCTAACCTAATTATGTCTTCTAATAATCAAAACACAAATAAGATTGATTGGAAAAGTTAGTATATATAAGTTGATATAACCAATTCAAACATGACCAGCAGAATTCATAAACATAAATACAATGATGAACTATATTGAAAGGGGTACGATATTTACAATTTCTAAGTAGGCTTAAATTTCATTTCTTGGGGAAAAGAAATGCCCATCAAAGCACCAAAAATATTTGTGTGCCAGTGACCCAATGAACCTCCTTGTCCATACATCCCATATCTATCCTCTGTTTAATCCATCATCCATAATGCAGACCAAGTAATTTTTCAGATAGCTCCCTCTGGCTTTCTCAGTAATATCCAGACCATTTAGCTCAAATGATGGGTACAACATTTCCTATCATATGTATCTGTGAGTCTCAGGTTTGCACTAATTGATATCTACCAGATATCAATCTGGTATCTTACTCTGAATCCCCTCTGTGGCAAATTCAGTCCATTCTGCATTTTACTTGTCCATCTGATGGTCTTTCTGATCAACTAAGTATTGAAAAATCAGTCAGATCCAATTGCAGTTTTATTTTAGGCTTACGTTCCTCTACTTTCTACTTGACTCTTAGAAAGTCTCTTGGCCAGGACTCTCATGTTTATGGAATTTTTCTCTCAGGTCTGTAAGGAAAACATAGCCCTTGTTTTTGGGGTGTTGGTTCTCTACTGGCCTCTGGCTGTTTACTTAGTCTCACATCAGTGTGTGTGTGTGTGTGTGTGTGTGTGTGTGTGTGTGTGTGGAAAGGGGCAGAGAGGAGTGACTTCCTCAATATCCAGACTGGTCCTCTCAGCACAGGTGATGTCTGTTCCTAGCTCAGATAGGAAAAGACTTGCAGTCCTACTGGCGGAGATGAATGTCCATAAGCACTCTTTTATTGATCATTCTAGTCTCCTAAAGATTCAGTCAGGACTCCCCTGGTGGCGCAGTGGTTAAGAATCTGCCTGCCAGTGCAGGGGACATGGGTTCGAGCCGTGGTCCGGGAAGATCCCACATGCTGCAGAGCAACTAAGCCCGTGCACCACAACTACTGAACCCACGTGCTACAACTACTGAAGCCCCTGTGCCTAGAGCCCACGCACCACAACAAAGAGTAGCCCCCACTCACTGCAACTAGAGAGAGCCCGTGGGTAGTAACGAAGACCCAATACACCTCAAAATTAATTAATTAATTAATTAATTTTAAAAATTAAAAAAAAAATAGATTCAGTCAACCTTCAGCCTCACTTCCTATATATGAATAAGCAACTCCAACTTGGAGTTGGTTCCTTGACCAACCATTTGGCCCCTTGAGGGAGGAGCATAGGCTCACTTTCCCATTAAATTATGTGCTGTGCTCTGAGATCAAAGAAGATTTATGGGTCCCCATCATGCTATTTTCAGACCCACAGAAACCTGGGCCCTTCTTTGGGACACAGCCTGGGAGACAAGGAATTTCTTAACTTTAGTCTTATTTTCTTCATCAGTACCTCCCATCTTCTCACAGGTGAAGATGTTTTAAAAGAATAGCCATGAGGCAACAGAGAGAAATGATCCTGCCAGGTACATCTTCTTCAAAATCTCCTCTGTAGGACCCCAGTCCTCCACATCTTACCATAGAATTCCAAAATCTGCCCAATTTTGTCACCACTGCACATTCCCTGCCCACTTTTCCTTGCTGGAAATGAATACCTCTTGCCTCATGTTCTCAATGTCCACAGTGTTTATTTGTTAAAAGAGCAGAACATTGTAAGCTGTTTGATACCTAAAGTTCATAATCTGCTGTAAAATGAGTATTTAATATTAATATTGAAGCTTTTAGGAGATGGCTTCCTTCATCAGGAATCACAGATATCACTTTCTTATGCACAAGGTAATGTACATAAAACAATGCAACTAGTCTAAGTTCCTCCCTCATCCTCCCAATTTGCCCTTGAGCCATGTCGAATACTTGCAATTCCCTAAAAGCACTGAGGTATCTTCACCTGTCTTTCACTTACATATATTACTCCCTTTGTCTGGAGTGCTCTTGCATTTCTTTTCTGGTAGGTTAATTTACTCTTTTTCATATTCTGTCTAGAAATTCACTCACCTAGGTAGACTTCCATAACCTCCCTCTATCTCTCCATCACTGGGTTACTTACAGTATATTTCAGTGGTCTCTTTACTTGTGTGTCTCATCCATTAGGGCCATCATGTAGTTCTGTTATAACTTCTTCTCCATTAGCCCAAAGTCTGGCAATTTCACAGCTAGTGGCTATTACTTCAGCCAAGTCACAAAGTGAAGAAGACATGCAATGCCTCTCAATGGGCATGCCAACTGAATGATAATTAAATTTGTTGTTATAAGCCATATAAATTTTAAAATAAGTTGCTGCTGTAATATATCTTAGCCTAAGATGACTGATGTAGCAATAAATATTCTGAATTAGTTGACTTAGAAAACAATTTAAGAATGTATCTTTATTTAAATACAATAGTGTGCAATATCCAAATATGTTAACATTATTAAATAATGATTTGCTATGTCATGTAAACAATTATGTAAATAAAGCTCTACATTTAATATTAACAAGGTTTTTGAGGGCTGCTGTAGACTCAGGAGAGAGAGACAGAGACAGAGACAGAGAAACAGAGAGAGAGAGAAGAGGGAAAAAGAGAGAGAGATGAGAGAGAGAGAGCACACTTAAGAACACTAAGGCAATTTCTACGAACAAAGTACTAATTAAAAAAAGAATTATAACCTGTGACTGCTAAGAAGAGCCTAAAAAACAGGAAAACTAAATGTAATATGGTTTACTGGAGGGGATCCTGGAACAGAAAAATAACATTAGGTAAAAACTATGGAAATATGAATGAATGAATTTGAATAAAGTGTGGAACTTAGTTAATAATAATGTATCAATATTTCAAAAAATTTGAAAAATATATGATACTAATATAAGATGTTAATAATGGGGAAAATGGATATAAGGTATAAGGAGACTATCTTCACTATTTTTCTGTAATTTTAAATCTATTCTAATATTAAAAACATATTTTAAAAAATGAGACACTAAGTAAAGATTAAGGATTATAGGAGAATATTTAAGTATTTTATGTAATGTTTTGATAAATTATGTATTAATATAATACAGCTAAATGTGTGTTTGGAAAGCACTTGTTAACATGTAAATTTTAATATTCTTAAAATCTATTCTTGGAAAAGTTCTTTTCAGGCACTATCTAAAATATGAACTCAAAGAAGAATATTTTCAAAGGCAAAATAACTTGTGAAAATATCCTGTAGGAAAAAAATAAGGGAGAATATTTAATGTTACATTTATATTTTGTATAATTAATATATAAATTTTCTACTGGGAAAATATTTTAATAGTTTTTCTTTAACAATTCCAATTAGTGTAATATTCAGTATTTTTACAACATGAGGGAACTAATCACTTTCATGTTTTGAAATTTTACATCTGCTATGATAATTTTTCATCACACAATATCCCCAAAAGACTAATTAAATGCAAAGTCTAAAAACATTTTCTCTAATATATTCAAAAAATATATAAATATTTCAGGTAAAGAGAATGCCTTTATAATAACATGAAGAATTTTTTTTCCTGGAGTAAATATATTTATTGATACCCATTTTATATAGTTCAATGAAATAATCTATAAATATAAAAGCACTTTTCTCTTGGATATCACCATGGTCCATATAAACACTCAACAGTCAGAATCGTCTGCAGGAAGCATTCCAAGTCACACGGTTAGGTTTACAGACCTGAATATACATATTTCATTAAACAGTGGCACTTATGTACTCAAGTGGTCCAGTGGCTTTGGAATATATGACTCCTGGGCATGTGGAGTAAAAATAACGTGTCAGTTTAAGTCAATGGAAAAGGGTAGCAACATTCAACAAAAAGAAATAATTATGAATTAATATGCTAGGTAAAGAAAGTACCACAGTTGACACTTTGGGTCAGAATACTGAAGACGAGGTATGTTTAACAACACATGTCGTGGTGCCATGTGCTCTCCTCAAGTCCCAGTGGACAGTCCACCAGTGCCTGAGGGTCATTCAGGGTCAATAAAACAGCAATTCTTAAGGATCTCAATAGCTTAGAATAAAAGGTATGCGGTAGCTGGTATCAAAGAAAAGTGAGCTAAATAATTCAATGACATAATAAGTTTCCCTCCTAAGAGGAGGAGATTGTGGGGAAAACAATTTTTTTTAATTCCCTTTGTTACAGTGATCAGAGTCATTTATCTAATGTATGAGAAAGAACCCAGATAGCTGGTACCCAAAACACAGGTGCAAACATTTTCTTCTGTTTTAAAGTTTGTTCCTCAACACTTCGGAGGGAACTAATGCAGCGGACTTGCTCTCAACTTGATGCAGCGTAAAATTTTCTCATTTCTTCAGAAACAAATATAGGAATGTCCTTTGCTGCAGTCAGACCATGTGTCTTCTGAGTTAGCAAGCAAATGCATTTAGAAGGTCTGAGGTGTGCAAGGTCCAAAATTGAAATCTGAGAGGCAGCATTAGAACTTAAGCAAGGCAGGATTTTTAGAGACTACTCAAATGAAAATCTACACAAAGCAGATAAAAACTCAGTTCTTTCTATTATTTTCAACTGGTAATTGAAACATTCTCAAATAATCCTTACCAGCAACATTCTCTGGTAAGGATTATTTTTTTATTATAATTTTTATGCTTTATAATGATAATTGGTTATTTGAGTTATCTCTTGAGTCTGTAATGTAAAATGTATTGCTATAGATTATATCTTCACTAGTTATTCTTTTTTTCCCCTGTTAACTGTGTCCTTTTAGATGAATCAATATATTTGCCTCTAAAATGCACTTTAAGTGAGCCGAGATTTTCCTTTCAAAACAGTTTATACATAGCCCAAACACTATTTTTCAGAAGTTCTATATTTTAAATATTTGTCTTCTATTTGTTTTTCTCTTTATACCACAGCATGTCGAAAATAGTTACAAATATACCAATTGATAAATACAGTAACATAATAAAATATAAAAGTTCTTTGTAGCTTCTTATGGTTTAAATGGCTACTTGAGAAACTAACCTTTTAGCACAGTGAAAAATAAACCATTTCAGGTAATGAATGGAGGGCACCTGATGTGGTAAGATGAAAGGCATGTAGTAATTTTGTTAGTAAAAGTGTTTTTACCACTTAAAAGTAAATAGGACCCCTATTATACTTTCTGAACTAAAATGTACTTTTATTTTTGATGATAATATTTTGACCTAACCCAGTATAAAGTAGAATTTGTGAGCTTTGTATGGAATAAAGTGCATATTGTTCTGAATATCAAGTATTATAGGTCTAATCCTCACCCCAGTGCTATATTACCATCCGTTATTAAGTTACATTTTCACAGCATCTCTTTAAATCATAAAATTAAGGTATTGACATATATAAATCATGTTATCTATAACTCTACAGAATTTAATATGCCTTTTATTTTCCATTATCAGCTCTATTTGTTTAAAAATCAATTTTATTTTCCAACAGAAATCATCTTTATATTACTAAGTAAATATTTTATGAAATATCAAAAAAGCTATTCACTCACTTTTTCAAGCATCACTTATTGAGTATATGTTAGCTTCTATGCTTTGTTCTGGATCTGGGGATACAAAAAAAAAAAGAGGGATAAAATCCCTTACTAGAGGAGTATAAAATGTGACTGAACATTCTTCTCAGTTATTTGACATATACACACACTCTTGTAGTTGTTTTGTATTATTTGACATTCATATACACTTGTATTATCATTAGTGATATATATGTATATATGTGTATGTGTGTGTATGTATATATACACATATATATATCTTCATACTTATATATGTTTATGTGGACACATATACTTTTATTTATGTGAGTATATATGTATATCTTATTAATTAGTATGTATATATTTTATGTGTATATATCTTTTTTATAAGTGTATTGCAAGATACACTAAAAGTAGACTGTTCTTTAAGTTTACTCTTCTTCACCACTTCTATTCCAGTAGAAATATATAAATATTATAAACATTTGCTAAGAGATGCAATTTATAAATCCAAACTGTCTTTCTATGTAATATAATATATAAGAGCTTGCTTTAATCACCGTGGCCAAAGAGGTGTGGCCTGATGATTTCCCCTTTGGCCCAGGCTGGTGATGCCAAGCACCAAGGATAGAGCTGAGGGGGAGGTGTGGGCACTGCCCTGTGGGGACATTGGTGATAGGGGAGTGGGAGTCCTGTGTTATCCCCAACAGTTGTTGAATGGAGTTCAACACCTGTTTAATAGAGATGCTTAACTGAAGTGGAGCAAAAGCAGTTGCCCTCTGAAATCAGTCGATGATATCACCATCTACACTCAGATGAATTAAAAAATATATTTTCTAAGAAATATAAAGTTGAGTCCCTCAGTTGGTGGTTTATTTTAACTTTGTGTTTTATAAGTCAAACTATTGTTTGGCACAAGTCAAACCTCCTATGTTTTCAAATCTGTTACATATATTTTAGTGCCTAGTAGTATGATTTAATCATTATGTATAGAAATTTATCAGATCATCTAAAAAATTCCTTTTTAGAAGACTATCCACATTCCTACTTATTTATTTTATTTTATTTTATCTTATTTTATTTTATCTTATTTTTTGGTACAGATACTGCTTAATCTTTTAGGCAGTCTTTCAAATATTTATTGAGTATTTACTATGTTCTGGGCATATAATAATAGGCACTGGAACCTAAAGTTAAACCAGTAGAGATGGCCCTTTGATCTTGGAGTTTACAACATAATAAGAAATATTATAGTAATGAATGAATGGGTAAATAAATAACATGATGCAAACCCTCAAGAGCTGTATTGCTAGTTTGTTTATAAGGAAACATGTTTAAGAGGTTTAGAATCTTGGTCAAGGTCATGAATTCAGAATGTAGGAGAGACAGGATTCAACCAAAGTATGATTTACACCAGAGGAGCAACCATGACAAAAAGAATATTACACTTGAAATAGCTGAGGTGCCTCACAAATATAGTGACTGTCCTACATCTCTGAGCAGTAACGCTTAGTAAGACACTGTTTTATCTCTTTCTTCTCACCGCCTCAATGCTAATTGCCTTTAACCATGAATATCCAGGGAAAGAGTGGAATTAACACAAACAGTAGGCAGTGGGGAAAAAATAGATGCTGTGTAAGAAAGAAATAGAATGAAGAAGATGGAGTACAATGAAAGTGCCACAAGTGCAGGTTTATTTTTATTTTTTCAATCAAGCAATTCTGACCCATTCCTTATTAAACCTGACTGCCGTGGCACTAAAGTTCATTTTGAGCACCAAGTTCTTAATTGGGACCAAGATATCAGAGATGACAGATGTTAGTGTACTGGTCAAGAGAGAGAAGGGTCACGCTGATTTAGGTGACGAAGCTGCTATGGCAGTGTCACCTTGTGAAGAGAGCGACATTGGTGACAATTAGGGGGGAACACCTATCTGACAGTGAGGGCAGTGAAAATGAACACCAGCAGGAAGAAATAACATGAAATGAATTAAAAGGAGAGCAAGAGAGAGCTAGTAAAGTGGGGTTTCAGAATCATTTCTAGGACGAATAAGCCAAAATTTTACCTAAAATGGGCGTTGATCCTGTTTAATTGACATAATGGACTCAACTAACAATGACAGTTTGAAGGATAATAAAGCATCCCATTGTTGCAATTAAACACATGACAGTGATAGTAATTTTTAGAAACTGGAGTCTGATGGTTTTGTCTTTCAATCATATTAAGTAGCATATCACACTCCCTGTGATACTTTTGAACTGTTCAGATATCTGTACAAGGTTATGACACAGTATTTTTCTCTATGGCTTTCTTCAACCACAGAATGTCAGTGCTGACACTGCATTTTCACTTGTGCCATTGCTTTTCATTTATAAGTGTCAGTTTAAAAATGCATTTCATGTTTTCTCTAAATGGCAGTCCCATTTTTATATCTCTTTTATGTATTTTCTTTGCTTCAATTTATTCCTGCATACTCTCTCATGTAGGCCTAACAGATTTGGGTGACAAATACAGTTAGATACAAAGCTAGAAGGAAAAATAAAACTGTGTATTTGTAGAGGCGTTTCCAATTACCATCACTCCTTGATTCAAAACCATGAAGAACATAAGACAGAAATTATTATCCCTCTTTTATAAATAAAGATGCAAGTGCTGAAAAAACTGGTATAGCCTATGCAAAGTCACACTATTACATTTTGCTACATTTAAACACAAAAATTTAATGGGATCCATAAATGTTTCAGCCTAAATTTTACCAAAGAACACTCAGGGAACTTCACTGGCCTTCACCCTAATTATGACCTGCTTTTCTTCTCAGGTGTGCACATGGCAAGGCCAAGCTTCCCTTGATACTCCCCATCAGTAAGTACATTGTTTGTTTGTTTGTTTGTTTTTGCGGTACGCGGGCCTCTCACTGTTGTGGCCTCTCCCGTTGCGGAGCACAGGCTCTGGACGCACAGGCTCAGCGGCCATGGCTCACGGGCCCAGCCGCTCTGCGGCAGGTGGGATCTTCTGGACCGGGGCATGAACTCGTGTCCCCTGCATCGGCGGGCGGACTCTCAACCACTGCGCCACCAGGGAAGCCCAGTTTTTTTGTGTTTTTTTTAAATGTTTCTTTTATATTGGAGTAGAGTTGATTTATAATGTTGTGTTAGTTTCAGGTGTACAGAAAAGTGATTCAGTTATACAGATACATATATCTATTCTTTATCAGATTCTTTTCCCATATAGGTTATTACAGAATATTGAGGACAGTTCCCTGTGCTCTACAGTAGGTCCTTGTTGGTTATCTACTTTAAATATAGTAGTGTGTATATGTTAATATGGGCAACCAGGTGAAGTGAATATTTGGTGTCATGGACATTCTCTTACCCAGTGGAAGACAAAATTGTTGACTCAGAAACAAATGTGAATGTACACACACCCTTATATTACAAATATACAAATGTATATTTTAATACACCTGCACATATGTATAAAATACTTGGTGCTGGATTTTTTAAAACGTGCCTGCAGATTGAACTTTAAGACTTTACTTCAATCGTGGAAGATAGTCTTATCCCTCAACAACACCCGCTCTTGTTCTCATTCTCACTCTCTCTCTGTCCTTCTCTGGTATCTAAGCCTAAGTAAAGTTTAATTGTGAGAAATTTCCCTGATACTTTCTAATTTATCAAAGTTCATCCAAAATATAATTCCTACACATTAACAGTGTAAAGAGTCTTGCCTTTAGCCTGAATTAGATAAGTCATTTATAATATATCCAAGGAAATATGTTTCCTTGGAGAATTTGAAAGGGCCATGGTAAAATTTGGAGAGAAATATAATATATGAAATTTTCATCATGCTATTTATATTTCTTTTTCTCTAGAATGTCTTTTTTAGAAGTAATGTATCTATTTCAGTTACATCATAAAATTCCTAATACCCATTGCTGAACTAAATCAAAGCCAATGACCATATGGTTAAATTATTCTCCACGGAATACTGCTTCTTAAAATTCTTTTTTACTTCAGCTGCCACAGTCCCCAGCCAATCCTGATGCATAAAGAATGTCTGACACATTAGCATATTTTATAATTGAGCTGAGAAATGATGTTATTATTAATTTATTTTTGAAATATTATCTTGCTTTTAAAGAAAGTATAATGCATAAATGTCAGAAATATTTATGACAACACATTGTTATATCAGGTGTGCCCTTGAAATTCCCAGCTACATTAACATGAAGATTACTGTGCCTTTGAAGAAAGTTCTTATTGTATCAAGGGAAACTGTGGTTTGAATCATGCTATAGAAGAGTCCAATATGAGTAAATAAAGAATGGCACCGACTCAAAATAATTAACTACTATTATAATAGTAAGAATGATTCAGAGGAATTGTTAAATAGTGAAGTTCATACTAATATTGATTTTCTATGAAACTGTATTACACTTCTGTTTTATAGAATGGTGCTTAGCATTTAGTTATGCATTGTAACTTTTGTGCTCTAGTAATTTCACATAAATCTTGTTTTCCTCCAAAATTTCAAATTATTCATGGTAAGAAATTAAGCTACTGTCTACACATCCTCATAGCATCTGTGTTTATTCAATGCTTAAACATAATTCTCTTTTATTATTATTATTTAAATTTTGAGTTGATTTAGATAATATCAGTTGATTATCTGAGTATACCCACAAAAAATTGACACCTTAGACATGTTAGATACTGATAAGTAATTGGTCAATTAATATAAGGGTTTATATTTATTATAGGCAAGGCTGTGGACTTAATATATAATGGTCATGCTTGATTTATTGGAATAAATACATGAAATATATGAGCAAATAGTATTTGAAATAACAAGACATATCATTAATGAGATTTGCTTGAATCCTAATATTTCAGTACCAAAGTCTGGAGAATTTATTATCTATTTTTACACATAATACATACACACTTATTTACAAATCCTTGGTAAAGTCAGAGGAATACTAAGTAAAACAATATTTAAGAAAAAATGTTTATTAAAATAGGATTTTCACATTTGCATTGTAAATACAGGAGGGAGGATTGTGATGAGTGAAGTGTAGGGGAAAGACGGTATCTCTTGTGGTCTCTTACTTTACTAATTTTTAAGAGCTATAGAAGGACTAGTATTTCTCCGGAGCATATTTTAGGAAATGATGACCTAGAGAATTTCTAGTGCTTCTCTGTCATTTGGAAGAAAACATACTTCTTCTATTTCTTCTGCTCCTTTAATTATTATATTTAATGCTTGCCACAAAAATAGTTAGAAAGGAGCTTATTACTATACAACTCAGAATGGCCACCAGATAGATAGATAAATAGGTAGATAGATAGGTAGATAGATAGATAGATAGGCCCTGGGAAATTATATGTCAGCCAGAGACCTTGACTGGTTTTAGCTATAGTATTTTTTATACGTTTTACTTTTTCCACTCACCAGAGATTATTCTAATGATCCGTCAAATGATTAAAGAAAAAAAAGAAAATAACAATTCATGGTCATGTAGAATTAAAAGTGAAATATATTCACTTTATTTCATTTTGCTTTTTCAATCATAAAAACAACATTTATGGACCAGAAAACTTTTCCCTCCTCTTTAGAGGCTTACAACACTTTTAGAAAGTATTATAGGTCTCATCAGCCCTTAGGAGGATTTCTGAGGTGCTACAAGTTGTCTTAGTTTGGGTTATTGGGGAAGCCAACCCTGAGATAAGAATTCCAGTGAAAACATTTTAGTTGGGAGTTCAAAAAACAACAGTAGGGAACTGAGGATTTGAAACAAAGAAGGGAAGCAGTCACTCAAAGTTGTTTTATTTAGTCAGCATCCACTGTGGGTAACTGGAACTCAAACCCACGAGGAAACTTTAGGAAATGGCATATATTATATTGTGTCAGAATTATCCCACTGGATGGAGAAGGTAGATGAATTCATGCATCAACCACTTCCACTCAGTAGTTAAGGAATGATCCCAGGGCTGCTCATTTCCAGGCATTTAAGTCCTGTCATGAGCTGATAGTGGCCTTCTGGGGCTGACAAAAGGCCTGAGGCACAGAGAAAAAAAGATAATGGCAGTTGGAAATCAGCAGAAGCACATTGAAATCACTCAGGGAGTTGGGTGTAGCACTGTCAGCCTCTGATGTGGTCTCCCTCTCATCACGCAGATCCATTTGTGCTCCATATTAAATTCTCTCCATCCTGTTATCACTCCTTCAAGATTAATGGGCAAAAGCCACACTCCTCTCTGATACAATGAGTGGTGAAGTCACCACTCATGCTCAGTATATCCCTCTTCTACCACCCGTGGTAGAGCCCTTTTTCCTTCAAACAGTGATGATCCTGGTCTACCTTGCTTGTCAGTGGGGTACCCTCAGTGGTGTGCTGGTAATTGTTTAACCACTGGCTCCCCAAGTACACTTCCAAACTGAATGTTCGTTGATATGTCTCTTCATGGTGTGCAAACAAATAAGAGCAAAGCGAAACTGCCAAGACGTTTGTCAAAATAGCACTAACTTTCGTTGACATAAGCCAATTCTTATCTCAGGTAATAGTTTTTGAAGCTTGAAATATATTTCCTCCATTATTTGTGTTACTCACCATGGAACAGCTACAGACCTGACATATTCTGAAGTCTCATCTCCACTATTAACATCTTCTCTATTACTTTTTAAAAGCTAGACCATGGATCAGCCCATTTTTCTCTGTAAAGGAACAGAGAGTAACACTTTAAGCTTTGTGGGCACATAAAATTCCTGTCGCATATTTTTTTCTTTGTTTTTAATAACCCTTTAAAATATAAACAACCGTGTTAGCTTATAGTCTGTTATTTCATTTCATTTCATTTTTTTGGCCACACCGTTTGGCTTGTGGGATCTTAGTTCCCCGACCAGGGATTGAACTTGCACCCTCAGCAGTGAAAGCACGGAGTCCTAACCACTGGACATCCAGGGAATTCCTGGCATATAGTCTTTAGAAGAAAAGGGCCAGGAGCTAGCTTATGCTTGTAGGCTATAGATTGTTGGCCTCTGTTCTGGACAATCAACAAAGCAATAAACCACCCCTTGCTTTGTAGCATTTCTAAATTTCCATGGCATAAAATTCCCGTCATGGCCAATTTCAAGCTATCCACATAAGGTTAGGGATTGAGTTGGAGAGAGATGTGCAGTAGCACACCATTATATACGATTTCCAAATATATAGTAAATAGTAGATCTCAGAAGCATAAATATCAATAATAACAAAATACAGTAAATTAATTAGGAAGTTAAGAGTTTTGAATTACCTTTGGTCTTTATATAATTTATTAAATTACAAGTTTATATAGTTTAACTTTTTTTTTTTTTTTTTTTGTGGTACGCAGGCCTCTCACTGTTGTGGCCTCTCCCGTTGCGGAGCACAGGCTCCGGATGCGCAGGCTCAGTGGCCATGGCTCATGGGCCCAGCCGCTCTGCAGCATGTGGGATCTTCCTGGACCGGGGCACGAACCTGTGTCCCCTGAATCGGCAGGTGGACTCTCAACCACTGCGCCACCAGGGAAGCCCTAGTTTAACTTTTTAACTATGGCTGTATTTAACAAACGGCTCACAAATTTCTAATATTTTATCAACCGCCTTTTATTAACTGATCTGAGTAGCTCCAGCACACTCCTGGGAAACCCAGACCTTCATCCCAAGGAGTCTGAGTCCTTGGTTATGTAGCTGTAAATTCCCATTTATGGTTATCTGCTGATATGAAAGCACCAACCACTTTCCCCCTGAATCCAAATTCCAAATTCCATTTCCAAATTTTCTCTCCCCTCTCCTATCATATAATAACAACCTATGTCCTTTTCATAATCCTTATCAATTACCCAGACAGTAAAGTAACCCCTTCCTTTGCCTATTGGCTTATTGGTGCAAGAACCCCAACATTGCTAGGCAAGAGCCATAATTTTAGATTTAGTACAATCCTTTCTGTGCCCACTGTAAAGCTGTCTCTCCCATTGAAAATAGGACTTCTAGACCAGTTATGATTAAAGTTAAGGTGATGGGAAGAACAAATTCCCCAGGTGAGCCACTGGGATTCATGGTGAGACAAGTTACTTCAACTCCACTTCTTGGTTTTCAGACATGTATTCTACTGTTGAGGATACACGTGATGGTTCAAGTGTATACTGTATATTGTAGGACAGCACATCAGTCCCACAGGAGATTAACTTTTATCCTTAGGGAGGTGTCTTAGTCTGCTCAGGCTGCTATAACAAAATACTATATATACCCAGTCTAGGGGGCTTCCCTGGTGGCGCAGTGGTTGAGAAGCCGCCTGCCAATGCAGGAGACACAGGTTCGAGCCCTGGTATGGGAGGATCCCACATGCCGCGGAGCAACTGGACCCGTGAGCTACAACTGCTGAGCCTGCGCGTCTGGAGCCTGTGCTCCACAACAAGAGAGGCCGCAATAGTGAGAGGCCCACGCACCGCAATGAAGAGTGGCCCCCGCTTGCCACAACTAGAGAAAGCTCTCGCACAGAAATGAAGACCCAACACAGCCAAAAATAAATATAAAAAAATTAATTAATTAAAAAAATACTATATATACCCAGTCTATAACTGGGTAGTTGCTATAACAAAATACTATATATACCCAGTCTATAGCTGGGTAGCCTAAACATCAGACATTTATTTCTCATAGTTCTAGAGGCTGGGAAGTCCAAGTTCTAGAGACAGGATCCCAAGATGATAAATCAGACACTCAAGTAAGCCCTCAGATAATTTTCTTACTGATGTATTATAAGCAAGAAAGGCACACTTACGGTCAGAATATGTTTCAATTCCAGTAAATACATATGCCTTCAAACTCCCTGGTGGAAAGACTATGACATAATCAACCTGTTATCACCTAGCAGGCTCGTACAATATCACAGGCTCAGTCTCTAAATGTTTCCTATAGTTTGGGCATTAAGTAGCACTTGTAGCTAGATATGCTTTTGTGAGAGGAAACGCAATGTTTGGATCCATGAATAGCCTCCTTTCCCAATGCTATAGCTAATCTATTCATAAGCCATTGTGCCATCACTGGAGTATTAGTGTTAGATGAGGCCATGTATCCAAAAGCCTTTTAAATATCTGGAAATTCTGTTTCCTTCAGTGAATGATTCTCTGATAAATGGCTATAGGTTCCTTTGGGTGAAAGATTGGGCAAATTTCTGCTCTATTCTCTTCCTATAGTATTACAGGGGTTCTTCTTCAAGTTGACCTTTGCTCCACTTAGTTTGAAGAGCTCAGGGTCTGAAACTGGTTTAGGTCTGGAAACAGGCTAAGATGTACTGATTTCCTATATGGTTGACATTGATTATAGTTATGTAGGTCAATCAATATCCTTGTTGACTGCCCATGTCTCTTGACCTTAGGAACACTGTGTTATATTAGCCACAGCCACAAATTCCTGGGAACCATTATTTTCCATCTACTTTCCATCTTTCCATCTACTTACAGCAATATGTCCACCTTCCTTCTAAAAGTAAAATGCTACCATCTGGCCTCTTCTATTGCAGAATCCTATTAGCCCCATTAATTCTAGGGAGATATGTTCTATAACAACACCCCTACCATCAATTCTGGCTTCTCGGTGATGCCCATGCCCCCATAACATAGCCATTATTATTTGTTTTATTGAAGAGAATGTCTCTAGTGCTTCCTGGACAACATAGTTAGAGATCTGTTCTCTGGGCTTATGTGACGTATTCATATTGACATCCTCATTTCATTGAGGTTTTTGATCCATTTTCAATACTCTGCCACCTCAATTTTATCATTATCTCATGAATTATAAGCCATTGATTTTTCCATGCTCCAAGTAGCAAATCCAGCTGTGTATTGGTACTGGCTCCAGGTATATTTATCAATGTATAAAATACTGAGTCACATTAGAGTGTGCTTCATCAAGAAATTCTCTAACCTTTCCCTTTGTTAGAGCCTTGGATGAGTAATCCCTGAAGAGTCTTGTGAGTACTTTCAAATATCCAATCCCATATAATTGATGCAAAAGAATACAGTTAAGGTGAGAAGACAACTTCCAGAAAGAAAAAATAATAGTAATGCATATATTCAACAAAAGACTCATATTCAGAATATATAAATCAACAGGGAAGAAAAAAGCAGACCCTTAAAATAGAAAAATGGGCAAAGGACTTAGGAATTCCTCTTGGCTGATTTCACAGTGGCTGATCACAATTTGTAAAGAGGTGATCCAATTCATTAGACATTAGAAGAAATTCAAAATAAAATAAAAATACATGGAAGTTCAAAAAAAATTAAAATACACCACAATTGCTTAAATGAAAATTTCAGAGAAGACCAAGTATATATCAAAGATGTGGGGCACCCAGGACTGTCATGCACCACTGGTGGAAATAACACTGGTGAAAAACAAAATCTTATCTACCATTACCTCCTCCCTCTCATCGAGCTCCCTGAAAATCCATTCCTAGGCATGTTCTGTTGGCTCAGGAGACTTACCTGGGATGTGAATTAAACCTTCTCTTCTGTTGCTCTCATAATCAGTCATGGAACTTATTTTCAGGACAATCTGCCTTCCAGTTGCAGGCGATGAGTCTCTTTATATGTTATCATCAAGGCCTTGTGAGATTCACACGGTGCCCTGAGAAGATTGTTGGGTGACTTAGACCTGTAATTTCCTTTTTTTAGTGCATTAGTGATACTTAACAACAACCAGCCAAAAACTACATGTTCTTATAATTACCACTGCCAGCATATCCCTTAAATGCTAGATATTTCCTATATCTCTTACATCTACTAATAAGCTATTTAAATTTTCACCATATCATCATATTGTACAACACTGGAGATTCTTATCAACTGTGACGTTACAGAGATTCTATGATCCTAGGATATTTATAAACAGTATTATCCTTTTTGTCATTAGGCTGGTAAATTATTCAATCTTACACAATGATATATGTAAGCAATTTATTTGGCAGGTGCAAGAAACATAAGTTGTGCAATGGGGAATTGATAAAGGAATAAAAAACAACCAATTAGAGCCATTAAAGTGTTCATTATTAAGCCAGCTGACTATAAGTGACTGAGTTTATTCCTGTAGGAGACACTGGCAAACAGTTTAAAGCACATGGTTCTAAATTATTATGTATATATCTTTTGGTTGAGGGCTGCTCTCCAGGGGTTGTTAATACCTAGCACTTTAAGCCTGCTGTATGGACAGAAACAACGTGGCTTTCCATAGCGTTGGAGAATAAAGCAGGCACAAAGATCAGATTCTGACAATTGAATGCTCTTATATCTAATTCTAAATAAATTCTTGTGAATTTGTCCACTGCTACTTATAAATGGACTTGCATGGAAAAATATTTTTCTTTATAAAAAGTGTCATATAAGATACATTTTCTCTTTAAAACATCTATCCTTAAAAATTGTTTCTTGTTGAATATAAGTCGTAGATAAATAGATGAATAGGTATATTGATCTGTCTCATGGCTTTCATAAGGAATATATACATATGTAATCTCAGAAAACTATTAATTTCAAGTCATTTTTATAAAGGGATATAGATAATTACCTGTAAAATTATAGAATTATTACACTTATAACTATGAAATAAAGATTGTTGAATATGATTTCTGAGATTTCTTTTATAAGGCTTTAGAATACACACACACAAATACACATTTAGGGATATTTTGCTCTAATCTTTATTTTTACTGTGGTGAAGTAAAATTAGAATAAACATTTATTTCCATTTTTAAAAATCAGATGCATAATAAGACTTTGTCATAACTAAACATAAAGTTAATTTTCTCAAGATTTCTCAGAACTAACTGAAAAGAAAGAATTAAAACTTTTCTAACCCTTGCCATGTGTCAGAAGTCTTCTAATACACTATGACGTTTAAAAACACAGTTTTTAAATCCTGGGCACTTTTTTTCCAAATTTCAGTTCTTTAAGATATACTATCTGGAGGCGTTTTGAGGATAAACATACAGCTAATTGAATGATTGTGACTCCTTTTTACACAGTGGAAACATCCTTTAGGGATTTTATCCTAAAATGCCTTCTTTATTGATATCCTCAAGCATTTCTGTTCTTGTAAGGTTTAGATTCTTATAAAAAAAAAAAGAAGAAATGCTGTACTTTGACCTTTAGATTATTCCACTGTTATAACAGAGAAGTATCATTTTTAGAAGCTTCAGTACTTTTTAAAGACAAAAGTGACCTTGGAACAAATCTTATAAATTTTCACATCACCGTTCATGTTCATCTACCAGGGATAGCTTCCAAGCAACTCATACAAAAAGAAGTAAATGTGATATGTTACTTTGATATCTTCTACTATAGAAGATTTATATTGCAACTGAATAAAGAAAAATAATTTGTTTGATTCCATTTCTGTATATTGCTTATCATTACATACTTCGGTACTTCCCAACAATGTATGCATGTTTCCTGACAATACAATTATTGGCTTTCTACTTGAAACTTCTGGAGAGTGGAGAATACAAAGTTAAAGGAAAATGAAACAAACATACAAGTTACTACTTTTAAAACAGAGATTTCTGTAGAAAAGAAACATTTTGAATCTATAAAGGGAGCACTTGCTATACATTCTAGAGTTAAAGTAATATTGGAGAATTTAATTTTTTTCCTTATATAAGGAGTCAAATTTTTATTTATTGTTGAGTTTCCTTGGATAATTATATATTTATATATAATTGCATATATATATTATATAAAACAAATCACTATTATCATCTTATAAAGATACCGATTCACTAATCAGATGTCTCTGCTCAGACCCATGTCTTTTATGACATCTAAAATGAAGGATCTGACTAGAAAGCACTCATATGTGGTTTGAAAGCAGAAGGAAGGGAAAATCCTACTGGCTGTGGTCAGTTCCAGTGGTGTCCATGATAGCGGCCCTGGTATCAGTTTTCATAAGACCACAGCAATGTTGCCAACAGTGGCAGTGGCTCAAACAGCAGTCATTTTAATTTTATGGGTGTAAGCTAGGGGAATTAGCAGCTTCTTATATTCTGGATAATATCATGTCCCTACTTTTGCCCTTTTGTAACCATTTTGTAATCAAATACCCTTCTTTTTCCTTGACAATGACTGATACAGGGAGGTTGGGAAAAAATTTCTTTTTAAAGTATGGTTGATTTACAATGTTGTATCAAACTCTTGCTGTACAGCAAAGTGGCTCAGTTGTACATATATATACATTCTTTTTTAATATTCTTTTCCATTATGGTTTATCCCAGGATGTTGAATATAGTTCCCTGTGCTATACATTAGGACCTTGTTGTTTATCCATTCTAAATGTAATAGTTTGCATCTACCAACCCCAAACTTCCAGTCCATCCTTCTCCCTCCCCCTCCCCCTTAGCAACCATGTCTGTTAATTTTTTTTTTTTTTTTTTTTTTTTTGGCGGTACGCGGGCCTCTCACTGTTGTGGCCTCTCCCGTTGTGGAGCACAGGCTCCGGACGCGAAGGCTCAGCGGCCATGGCTCACGGGCCCAACCGCTCCGCGGCATGTGGGATCCTCCCGGACTGGGGCACGAACCCGTGTCCCCTGCATCGGCAGGCGGACTCTCAACCACTGCGCCACCAGGGAAGCCCCATGTCTGTTAATTTTTGTTTTTTAAATAAAGTCTCCTTCCTTCTTTCCTTCCTTGCTTCCTTCCTCCCTTCCTTCTAAATCTGCTGAGGAATACACACACACACACACACACACACACACACACACACACACACATGCTAGGAAACATACTAGCTTTCAAAGAAAAAGAAATGAACAAGATGCTGTGCATTTTTCCAAGTGCATAGTCCATGTTGAGAAACAGTCCCTAATACAAGTGATTTTTACACAGTTATGTAGCAAATATCACAGTAGATATATGTGTACAAAGTGTCAGATGAAAAATAAGGGAACAGATTTATGGGTGAGTGCTCAGAAATAAATCTGGAAGAACAAGTTCAAGTAACAATTAATTGGGCAGTTATACTACTGTTATGTTGTTTTTAAGATTTCTGTTCTGCCTAGCAACACAGAAGGACAGAGCTTAAAAGAAAAATTCGTGTGAGGGTTCACCTTCATAAAATTAACACCAGAGTCACTCATCTCTATCTTTATGACAAGTTGTGATTGATCGTTGGCATTCTCTAGATATTATTGCTGCCTATTGCCTTCAGTTTTTCCAACAGTTATTTAAATAAAATTTTTGTTTGAATACATTTTTTTACAATAGCATTATATATAACACATACATTATATATAAATCTATATATAAATATGTTTATGTAGTACATATACATATAATGTGATATATATGTCTGTATGTGTGTTTATATATCACATTTTCTTCCCTTTAAAGGTATGTCCTTTTCTGCGCATATTATTGAGATGAAACTTAAAAAATATATTTTTAACATACCTCCTTCAGAATTATTTTACTGAGAACAAAACTTTAAAATAATTATTGTTTTCTTCTAATATTTTCATTTTAGGGAAGTATTTTTAAAAATATCTTTCATCTTAGTTTCTTTTTTTATAAAAGTAATCTACTTTATTTTTTAGGTCAGTTTTAGTTAACAGAAAATGTAGTATTTAGGTCAGGAAGAATATTATCCTAAGTTTTGGCCCTCATAATGGCTCAGATCCATTGGGCTATTGCTGTTTTCAAGTACGCTATACAATGCAGAGCAGTGTTCCTCAGGCTTGGCAGTGTTGACCTTTTAGACAGGATCCTTCTTTGTTGTAGGAAGCCATCCTGCATTATAGAATGTTTAACGGCATTTCTGGACTCCACCAACGAGATGCAAGTAAGGTACCACCCCCATGACAATAAAATACGTCTTCAGGCATTGTCAAATATCCTCTGGGAAACAAAACTACCCCTGGTTGAGAATGACTGATTTAGAAAATGGCAGCAACTTTCAACAGTTTTTCATGAATTCTAAAGCTATAGATTATATACCAGGAAATTCTGGTTTAAGTAAATATAAATACATACATTATTTCTCAAACATACTACCCTCAAGTAAAATATTATTAGTACAAATTATATTTACTGTATAAACAAAGTAGTTTTGTCTTTGGATAATATACTGTTACTTCTAGAAAAATGTTCATTCTGTTGTTTACGTGTCAATTTGTTTCAAATTCATTAAGATATTCTTTCAAAGAAGAAATAAAATGCCTGGGATCTCCAATTTGACATCCAAAATTATTTTTTAAGTGTTTGTCTCTAATTGGAACTTATAATAAACCTCAGACTGTTTTAGTAACTGATTGATAAACCCACGTACAGTTAAAATACACATCAAATTCTAATGGTTCTCTGGCTTTATGTAATTTGGTCAATCAAAATGAGATAGCAAGCAATTTAACAAAACTTCCAGTAAGATAATCTTGCTTGCTCTGCTTTCTCAAATCTTTTTTACTGGATCTAACATTTCTACAGCAATAAACATCCTCCTCCTACAAGCGTGCATACATCAATGAAGTAGATCAAAAATATTCAGAATCATCAGTCATGTACATAATAGATTAAAGGATTCAAATAAATGGATATAGATTAAGAAGTGATAAGAATTCTACACCTTTAAACCTAGACAGGTGCTACCAGAGAAAATCCTAGGAGTAATATGTATACAGAGAAAAAAGTTAAGCAAGCATACTGCAAAATGAACCTCAATTATACTCTCAAACTTAAGTGTTGAATCTTAATAATCAGGGCGGAATGAATGAAAAACCACTGCCTAGGCTAGAGCTTAGCCTTGTGCCTGGAACCAAAGTAAAATCCACCAGTACCCGTCGCTGCTTCTTGGTTGTTTTTGTTCTGCTATTTCGTCAGACAGAAAGATCAGGAAAAAAACAAAATTCTGGCCAAAGCTAAGTAAGAATATGTAAAAATTCAAGATTGATTTTAAACTGCCTTCCCAACACACTAAAAATTCAGTCCTTAAGAAATATGTCATTATCATTATAACATGTTCCTGATCTTGTCTAGGACCAGTTTTTTCTTTTTTTAAAATTTTAAGTCCACTTAGTCTCATATTAGTGTAGTCATTGCAGGTTTCTTATGGTTGCTACCTGCACGATATGTCCTTTTCCACCCTGGTAACATAAAATTTGCTTGATTAAATTTTTGCTAAGGAGTTAGAGAAAAATTTTAAAAGAGAGACCTAAATTTGAGAAAAGAATAATGCCCTTAGAGATCTAGAGCAGATTAAGTTGCAAAAAGATGCAAAAAGAGATTACAGGTAAGAGGATTACTTTGGAGAGCAAATAGGTGTTAAAATAAGGCTTTCTGTCCTGAAAGATAGGAGGTGGTCCCTCAGTCAGCCATAAGTGTATAATCTTCTAGCTTACTTAAGAAGAGCCAAAAATGTACAGGGTGTGATGTGACCAAAGAAGAAGCCATCCTGATCTGTTCAATTATGTTTCCTGTTTGAAGGGCAGTTCATACACTGGGGAGAGGCACAAACATCGAGAGTGTGTGCTTGGCTGAGCATGGCCGAGACAAAGGCAGCTCTTTCACCAGTGCAGAACTTACACTGGGCAGTCAGGTTCTATGGGGATTCAAAGTGCATCAGAGGCAATGCCTTTTCTTGTGTCTTAGATTCACAGTTGAAACTCATGACCTAGATTCCCTGGAGAAGCTGTGATTTCAGTCCAGCTCTTCAAAAGACCTCACCGAGTAGATGAGAGACTTTAGATCCCTCTCAGGACTTCCACTTGGCTTGTGTTATTAATACAGTTGCTTCTGATCAGCGCCTTGGGTAAGGATTAGGCAGCTCTGTTGTTTCTCTTCATCTGGCCTTTCTGTATGAGTACTGGTGTTGAAAACAGCACTATTGGCATCTGGTTTGATTTCCTCTTCCTTAAGATGCAAGTGGCTCAGTTGCTTGGCTGGGGATCTCTGCTCATCCATCTCCAGTGCTCAGAAGTAGATGGCCTTGGTTGCAGGGTTGTGGATGGGACTATCCCCTCGGTGAACCTGACACCCAACACTGCAAGATTAAGGGCTCCAGGAATCGATGGAAAGCCCTAATCAAGTAATGTCAACATTAAAATTTTAATAATGCTTGTTATTTCTACTTATAAGTTAATAGACTTTATTTTTTCTTTGACTGACTGTAAAAAACTTCCCTTTGAGGTTTTCAAAGGAAAAAACTGCTAAAAAGTAGCCCCTGTAGGGGACATGTTTTCTAGTCAGGGTCCTGCCTCTTCTCATCTACCTCCCAGGGCCACCTTAGCATCCCTAAGCGAGTAATTAGCACTCTCCCTGCTGACTTGGAATAATGGAAATCTCACTAAAACAGATAGAAATTTGAGAACAGGTCATATTAGTTTCTAACCTCTCTTTTGAAAAGCTTTATTCTTTAATTTGCACTAGCCTATGAAAAAATTTATCAGTCTCACTTTCAGTGTGCACACATCAATATACAACAGGACCAAAAGAAAATTAAATGCATAATTATTTTCATTTCGATAGGTGGCATTTGTTGCACAATTTAGCACACTCTGGAACTTTCATGCTTTAACTTAAATACTTGTGTAAATAATAATTAAATATATGTCGTACTTGATTCTGTAATTATATAAAATCTGTATCATTTTTTCATTTCAAAGTATCTTGCATAGAGTTGAAAACATCACATTTATTTCATATATTACATATAAACCCAGAAAAATATAAAATTGCCTTATATTATGAAACCAAACTTGTTTTAAAAAACTATTTACTTACATGAAATGTATTAACATGTTAGTATACTTTCATTAACTGAATAGGACAGTAATGAGCATATCATTTACTCTTTCAATTAAAATTTTTTTTCCAAGTACCGATCTTGTACAGAAATTTATGCCTGGAGAATAACAAAATTGATCATTGATTGTCAGTCAGGATTCTGTTCAGCATCTTTCATTGAAATGTCATAGAACATATTTGTATATCTGTTTATTTTTCTAACATTTAAGTAATCATTACTGTTTACTTACATATTTATTGCAATATGACATACATTTAATGTTTTTATAAAATATATACCCAAATATATGTTAGGGTTTTGATTGTTGTGACATGTAATGATGTAGTTTTTTTTTATTTAGAGTCTTTTCTTCAGCCAGTGTAAATGCTTATTTTGTTTCAATAAAAACCTTAAAGCATGTAGTCTTCATAACAACTAATGAGACACATATTATTATTATCTTCATCCGACAGATGTGGAAATTGATAAATTGATGAACACAAATGCAAAAATACTCATCAAAATATTAGAAAACCAAATTCAACAATACATTAGAAGGATCAAACACCACATTCATGTGAGATTCATTCCAGGGATGTAATGATGGTTTAGCATTCACACATCAATCAATCAATCAAGTGATACACCACATTAACAAAAAGGAAGATAAAAGCCATATGATCAGCTCAATAGAAGCAGAAAAAGCATTTGACAAAACACAATATTCATTTATGATAAAAACTCTCAATAAAATGGGTATAGAAGTAACATACCTCAACATCATAGAGGCCATATATGATAAACTCACAGCTAACATAACACTCAACAGTGAGAAGCTGAAGCTTTTTTTCTAAGATAAGGAACAAGAGTAGGATGCCTACTCATGGCAGTTTTCTAAGTACTAGCCATAGCAATTAGGCAAGAAAAAGCAATAAAAGGCACCCAAATTGTAAAAGAAGTAAGACTGTCACTATTTGCAGATGACATGATACCATATATAGAAAGCCCTAAAGACGCTACCAAAAAACTATTAGAACTAATGAATAAATTCAGTAAAGTTACAGGATGCAAAATTAATATACAGACATCTGTTATGTTTCTATACACTAAGAATGAACTATCAGAAAGAGAAATTAAGAAAATGACCCCATTTACAATGACATTAAAAAGAAGAAAATACCTAGGAATAAATCTAACCAAGTGAGTAAAAGACCTGTACTCTAAAAACTATAAGACATTGGGCTTCCCTGGTGGTGCAGTGGCTGAGAGTCCGCCTGCCGATGCAGGGGACATGGGTTCATGCCCCGGTCTGGGAAGATCCCACATGCCATGGAGCGGCTGGGCCCGTGAGACATGGCTGCTGAGCCTGCGCATCTGTAGCCTGTGCTCCGCAATGGGAGAGGCCACAACAGTGAGAGGCCTGCGTACCGCAAAAAAAAAAAAAAAAAAAAGTATAAGACATTGATAAAAGAAATTGAAGATGACACAAATAAATGGATAGGTATACTATGCTCATAAATTGGAAAAAAATTAATACTTTTAAAATGTAATACTACCAAAAGAAATCTACAGATTTAATGGAATTCCTATCACAATACTCATGGCATTTTTCACAGAACTAGAACAATAATCTCAAAATGTGTATGGTGCCACAAAAGACCCCAAATAACCAAAGTAATCTAGAGAAACAACAAAGCTGGAGGTTTCATGCTTCCTGATTTCAATCTATACTAAGAGCTATAGTAATTAATACAGTATGGTACTGGCACAAGCATAGACACGTAGATCAATGGATCAGAACAGAGAGACCAGAAATAAATTCATGCTGATAAGCTCAATTAATTTATGACAAAGGAGGCAAGAATATACAATGGGAAAAAGACAGTCTCTTCAATAAATGGTGTTGAGAAAACTGGATAGCTACATGCAAAAACAATCAAACTGGACCACTATCTTACACCATATACAAAAATTAAATCAAAATAGATTAAAAATTTGAATGCAAGACATGAATCGATAAAACTCAGTAGAAAACACAGAGGGTAATTTCCTTGACATTAGTTTCAACAGTATTGTTAGGATCTGATTCTACCAGCAAGTGCAACAAAGGCAAAAATAAACAAATGGGACAACATCAAACTAAATGCTCTGCAAGAAGAACAAAATAATCAACACAATGAAAAGGCAACTCACTGAATGGGATAAGATATTTGCAAATCATATAATAAAAGGTTAATATCCAGAATATATAAAGAATGTATACATTAATAAAACAAGCAGTGCAGTTAAAAAATGAGTACACTTGTCAGAATGGCTATTATGGAAAAGACAAAAAAAAAAAGATTTGGCAAGGATGTGGGGAAAAGGAACCCTCATTCATGGTTAGTGGAAATGTAAATTGGTATAGTCAGAATGGAAAAAAGTATGGAGGCTACTAAAATGTTAAAAATAGAACTACCATATGATCCAGCAATTTCATTTCTGGCTATTTATCCAAAGAAAATGAAAACACTAATTCAGAAAGATATATGCACCCCTATGATCATTGCAGCATTATTTACAATAGCTAAAATATGAAAGCAACCTAAGTGGCCATCAATAGGCAAATGAATAAAGATGTGATACATATATAATACGTGTGTGTGTGTGTATATATATATATATACATATACACACACACACATGTAATGTTACTCAGCCATAAAAAAGAGTGAAATCTTGCCATTTGGAACAACATGGATCGATCTTGAGGGTATTATACTAAGTGAAATAAGTCAGAGAAGACAAATGCTATATGATTTCACCTTTAGAATCTAGAAAACAATAAAAAACAAATCTAGAAAACAAAACAAAACAAAACCATATTTATAGATACAGAGAATAGCCTGGTGATTGCCAGAGAGTCAGGTTTTGGGGTGGGCGAAATGGATGGGGTTTTAGAAGGTACAAACTTCCAGTTACAAAGTGAATAGGTCATGGGGATATAATGCACATCATGGGAAATATAGTCAACAATATGGTACTAACTTTGTATGGTGACAGATGGTAACTAAACTTACTGTGGTGATCATTTTATAATGTATATAGAGATTGAATCACTATGTTGCACACCTGAAACTAATATAATACTGTATGTCAATTATACTGCAATAAAAAAAAGAAAAAGAAAACAAAACACATCATATTAAAATGTTAAGATGTAAATAAATGGTTCAATTTGAAAAAAAAAGAGCTAGGAAATTAATGAATGTAGTCAACATTCTTTTAGATAAAATAAAAAGCAAAGTAAAAGTCCTGAATGTGGAAAAAATCACTATTCCTTAAGTATACCTAATAAGTAATGTAAGAATTACTTTATGCCAAATTCAGACATACAGATCTTGTAAGCTACTTTTAGATGATTTGATTTTAGCTTCACAAGCAATGGAGGTTAAAGGGAGGAGACATTTTCTGCTGTCTGGCAGTAGAAAAGGAAATGTGACATAATTACATTTAATTAAAAAAACAAAATGACTGTGAACAAGGGGCATGTTTGGTAAAATATATCTCAGGTATCCAGGTGTGAGAAGATGGTGGATTTGATCATGGAAATTGCAGTAGAAAAAAGAGAGGAAATAAATGGATGCAAGACATATTGATGAGATGAAATTTAAGGATTAATTATGATGAGTTGGATGTAAGGGGTAAGGGGGGAGCAGCAAAGGTGGGAAACTTGGCAGTGAAAGAACAAAGCAGGGGGAACAAGTTGGGATAGTTAGGGAAGCAGTCTATTAAATAGTTTAACTTTATGTTCAACTTGCGGTATCTAGGTTATATTTAACTGAAGAGGTTGAGTATGTAGTTTGGTGTATGAGTGTCTCTCCCTGCATGCATATGTACTACAGGTAAGGTATTCTACGGTATAGGCTATTTTATGTGAACTATTGTTATGGTGAAAATTTAAAATAGACATTAAGAACTCATTCTCTGGTTTATTTATTTATTTATTTATTTATTTATTTATTTATTTACTTTTTACATCTTTATTGGAGTATAATTGCTTTACAATGGTGTGTTAGTTTCTGCTTTATAACAAAGTGAATCAGTTATACATATACATATGTTCCCATATCTCTTCCCTCTTGCGTCTCCCTCCCTTCCACCCTCCCTATCCCACCCCTCTAGGTGGTCACAAAGCACCGAGCTGATCTCCCTATGCTATGTGGCTGAGTTCTAATCACAGGTGTTACTTTGGCAAGTTACTCAAATTCTCATCTATATGATGTTATTATGTCACAAGTACTTTATAGCATTAAAGGGAGAACTGAAATAGATGCTCTATGTAGAGTGCTTACAGGATTTGGCATGCATTTTACAGTGAATGACAGTGATAATAATGAGGTCCCAGGACAGAAACCTGAAGAAAACCAGAATTTGGGAGATGAGAAGAGAAAAATAAAATTCAACATAAATTAACGTGTATTCAGATATGCATAAGGAAATCCAGAATCTTCACAGATGAGAGATGAGAGTGTTTAATGAGGAAGGGAAGAGTCATTAGTACCAAAGGTGACTGAGATGACGAGAAAGATAAGGTTTGAAAAATGTTCATTGGGCTTAAGCAAGGATATTGATAATTTGGGGGAAAACAGTGAAATAAATTTTAAAACAGGTACAAAACGCTTTCCGAATAATAATACAGTACTTAAAAGCCATGCTATCTATTATTTCAGAAACCACAGTTTTTGTCAAGTAGACAGTCTTTAATTACAATGGAGAGTGAGCACTTGAAACATGATTGCACCCATGTCCAAGAGCAAGTGCAACAACTATTTTATTCACAAAAGCATTAAAATGCTAATGTTTCATCCTTATTATAAATCTTTTTAATGAAAACCTGAAAATAACAAGACTTCATTCCAATGATAATGACTGAACCTAGAATGAGACACAGTGATAGCACATTTCCAATTCATGTTTCTACAAATTAATATTACACTTCTGCAGCCCTCTGCGGGAATTGAGTGCCTTAATTTAATAGACTTCATTGCAACATGTTGTACGTTTTCAGAACTTCAGGTAACAATTTCACTATCTTTAAACACTATTGTCAAAATACAGAACATTTGTAGAAAGTCCATTTATTAGATTAATTTTTCCAGTGCTTCTATAAGGTGAGAGATAGGCATTCTCGGAGACGGAGATTATAATTTATTTACTGAATTTTCACAGCTTTATTCGTCTTGGTATGTTTCTCTCTGCTTCATCAAATTATTTGCTCCTCATCCAAAGCTATCATCTCTAGCAGAATATCATTGATTCTTCCTCACTAGAAATTTAAATTCTAGATGAAAATCTGTCCCTGTTTTACAGTCTTCTGGCCGACTATGTTTCAGATATTTCTGTGGATCAGAGTCTGGGACTTTTCTTGTGAGGATCGTTCAGTATAAAGTTTTTCAAAAGATATTTGGCTGACTTTCTTCTGAGCACATCCAGATAACTACCATTCAAGTGAGGTGCCCATTGTGGGCAGGATGGGGGGGGGAATCTTCACAAAGAGAAAGAAAATAAACCATAACTGGCTATAATTTTAAAAATCTTGTTCATATATAAGTTTACAATGATTACAGTCATGGAAAAAGAAGAGACTTCATATTTCTAAGAAATTTCAAAAGAATTTTGTATTTAGAAAATAAAAAGAAATATCTGTCAAAAGTACTCAAAGAACCATAAATTTAAGTATGTATACTACACATCAGAGCAGATTCTTTGCCTATTTTTTAGAATTAGGTTGTCTTTTGATTATTGAGTTGTAAAAATTCTTTATATATTTTTAATACAAGACCCTTATCCTTATATGATTTGCAAGTACTTTCTTCCATTCTGCAGGTTATCTTTTTACTTTCTTGATTGTATTGTTGTATAAAACTTTTTAGTTTTGATGAGGTTCGAGTTATCCACTTTTTATTTTGTCTCTTGTGATTTAATTGTCACGTCTAAGAAATTATTGCCTAATCTAAGATCAGGAAGGTTTTCTGCTATATTCGCACTTAGGATTTATATGATTTTAGCTCATGTATTTAGCTCCATAATTCATTTTTTTGTTAATTTTTGTGTATGGTGCATAGCAGAGGTCCAACTTTATTCTTTTGCATAAAGATACACACATATCCCAGAACCATTTGTTAAAAAGATTCTCCTTTCCCCATTGACTTGTTTTGGCAGCCTTGTCAAAGAGCAAGTGACCATAAATGTAAGGGTTTATTCTGGACTCTTAATTAATCTATATCTCTATCTTTATGCCAGAACCACATTGTCTTGATTACTGTAGCTTTATAGTAAATTTTGAAATTTTTGTAGTAAATTTTTATTGTAAATTTTGAAATTAAGAAAGTTCTCTATTTGGTTTTCATTTTCAAGATGATTTTGGCTATTCTGGGTCTCTTACATTTCCATATCAATTTTAAGATTTGATTGTCAATTTCTGCAAAAATCCAGCTGTGATTTTGATAGCAGTCAAAGCTCACTTTTGAAGTATCTTCACAGTATCCTAACTTATTTTTGAAGTACCATTACAGTAACCAAAATCTTTATTAATAACCATGTTATTAAATTTGCATATGTTAACCAGGCATATATTATTCTTAAAGTCAAGATGGAAAAGCACTACTTCCATTTGAAACATATCAGAAAATCTAATGGCCAGGTAATAAAATTTAATATTTTCAGGTCTCCAGGCGGGCCAAGTCCTGACTTGCTTAAATGTAGATGAATAGAAATGTTAATCAATCTTTATTTTAAAGTAATAGGAGGAGTGCTTCCATCCAATTTTAATATGAAAACATCAGAAAGTTCCTCATCAGTGTTAGGGAAGCCTGGTGTTTTACTTGTGAAATCAGTTATTTTATTTCTGTTGGGAGAGATCTAAGAGGAGAAATAATTGTACTGAACTGAGATGAGTTTACTGGTCAAACATAGGAACCCAAAGTCTGGATGTTTAAGTCATATTTGGATCCATGTGCTTCTTCCCTCTGTTCTTTAGGATATTCCTTTTACAAATTCAGCACACACATCTGCGTTTTCAGCTGTGGTTAAATCACTGTTTCTCCTCTTACATTCCCTGGTCAGGACCAGCAGTGTTAGAACCTAAAGTGAAACAGAAAATGCAAATTCTTGGGCCCCAGCCCAAGCCTACAAAATTAGAAACTCTGGTGGGTGGTATCCTTCAATCTGTGTATGAACAAGCCCTGCTGGTGGAAGAGTTTGACTCCAGTGTGGGCTAAAATTTGATAACCTCTGGATTTGAAAAATGGATATTCTAAATTCACTATATCTGATGTAACACACTTTGCTTCCTTTTCTCATTTCCACCCCTGGGTTCTGTGTTTATAAAGTCATTTTCTTCTTCTGGTTAGCACTTAGTCTAACATCCCACATGCCTTTATCTATGGTTAGCATCTTATTTTTGAAGAGCCTTTTTGGGGGAGGATAATTATACCTTGTGGTTATGGCACAGTTAAATAGTTAAAACAATTTTTTGACCTTTAATAAATTTTATGTTATTGTGCAGTTTTTGCTTGTGGTGAGATTTATTTAGTATTTATTATATGCCAAGGATTAAAAACAAGGACTTAATGTACATAGACACGCATGCATACACACATAAACACATACACACAGAACATTTAATATGTATATTTAATATGTATGTGTATATTAGACATATATACATATATATACATATGTACATGTATTAAGCAATTTACATACACACATAGATACATTATTTTAATCCTAATGACCACCTCAGGAGAGAAAATTATTAATATTCCTATTATATAAATGAAGACACTGAACAACAGAGAACTTGCCCAAAACTGGATCCATTAAGAGTCAGAGGGGATTCAAAACAAGGCAGTCTGACTCCAATTCAAGAGGCGTGCAGGCTACATTACAATGAAAAAGCAGAGTATGTTTACTTTCCCCATAGGGCATGATGTAAAATCTTGGCCCAGAACACATCTGTAGCAAATGAACTTGGATTCACAAATCAACCTGCAACTATGTGGGAATGATTTTCTGCACACTGGCTCCCTCTAAGCAAGTGAGGGTGACTTTTGAAAAGAAAACAATCCTAAATATTCCGTGAATACGCCTTTAGCAAAATATGGCGATGGATATATTTCTTACAGAATAGGATCAAAGTCAGATTAATAGTAACTATATATCCCTCAACCAAGATATACTGTAGGATCTTCAGAAGAAAATTCAAACCCAAGATGATAACATGGTTTTTCATTGCATGTTATAGGAGGAATGATGGTTAGCCATCTCTGGTGGGGGGAGAACTTCGCCTTAACTGCCAGACACTCCTCCCTGATCAGAGCAGAGAGAAACCTGGGTAAAGGAAAACCTCCATCTGACTGAAGCCTGAGATGGCCGAGCAGCCAGACACAAGGAGAACCATAGTACAGGCACATCTTCATTGTAGAAGAGGCTCTGCCAAGGAGGAGTGGGGACAGATGTATGGACTGTTCTTAGGAAGTACTAAAGCAACATTACTGCAAATAAACAAAACTGCCTAATAACAGGAAACTTTCTTTAGAAAAAGTCCAAAGAATCCTATTTTAACTATCTCATTGTGACTGAAGGAGAATTATGGATTGGTAGGATTGTAGAAGCAAGTCACAGGATCCATTCATCATGACATGTGACAAAGGGATGAATAAGCTAGAGATTGTCTCAGCTGTGCTCCTCTGATTCTTTAATGCTTTGGAACGCTTGCCTAAACCCTGTAATAGAAGCATTTCAACGTGTGTTCTTTCTTGGTCTTGGGAGATGGTTCAAGGATTTCTCTGCATCTTCGGCATGCCCTCTACTTTTCCAATTTTAGATGGAAAACACTATGAATATGGGAAGTACCACATTCTTCAACATGTAAAACACTAAGGCAAACTCTTTAATTCAAAATTTATTTCCTAAGAATCTATTGCACCAGCAATATATACATATACATGTATATATTTCAGTGAAAAGGTTTTGAATGTGAATGGCATTATGCAATTTTCTATATCATACTTTAAGAATTACTATATATGAGCTGCTCTTCTAGGTAATTTTTAGTTCCTGAGAGAAAAAAAAAAGCTTTGTTACATGGAGAATAATTTGAATTATAGAATGGGAATTATAGGGCTTACTTTCAATATTCTGAATTCTACTTGGCTGGCCAATTGTTTTTCCCTTCTTTATAACTGTCCTTAAAGTAGCTCTGCTTAACGCTGACACATTCAAAATTATTATTAAAAATAAATGTATTTGGAAAACATTATTCACAGATGGATATGCAAAGATGAACATAATAATGAGCAAAACATAGGATCTAGACCTACATTAATACTATTTTTAATTTCTTATCAAAAAATTTCTAATCATGATTTTTCTTTTAGGTGAACAAAATTTTCATGTAAATCTGAGACTAATCTTTTTGCTCTTCTTAGGAATAGCTAATAGCTGATTTGTCTATATTTAAAAAGTAGCTTTTAGGAATTATATTTGCTACCTACACTTCTTAAACATTTGGCTCCATATTTTTGGAAATTATTCCTAGTGTTTACTGAGCAGAGTTTGCTTAAAAATGGCTGTGGGGGCTTCCCTGGTGGCACAGTGGTTGAGAGTCCACCTGCCGATGCAAGGGACACGGGTTCGTGCCCCGGTCCAGGAAGATCCCACATGCCGTGGAGCGGCTGGGCCCGTGAGCCATGGCCGCTGAGCCTGTGCGTCCGGAGCCTGTGCTCCACAACGGGAGAGGCCACAACAGTGAGAGGCCCTCGTACCGCAAAAAAAAAAAAAAAAAAAGGCTGTGGACCCATGTAAACACTTTCTCTAAGCTGAAACAAGATAAGGAATTTACAGAAATTAAGTAATTATAATACATACTGATGTAATGAACAAATCAAGAACTCACTATTTGAGTGCAAGAATGGATATTTCATAAATTGAATGTTGTAGACAGGAATGAAGGAAGATTGCTGGTTAAAATAAAGCAAGAAAATTTGATTTTATCAAACATCATAACAGATGCTATGCTTTTTGCATATTCTATATTGGTTGTTTTACATTCGGAACCTTTCTGTGATGTAGGGGTTATTTTTAATTTTTCTGCAGGAAGAAAGTAACACAACTCATAAACGTGTACCTCTATCTATGATTAACATTTTTTTTGCTTTACTTTTTGAAAGATATTCAAAGTAATAAAAATAATAAATATTGTACTGAAATTTAAAAGTTCAACTTAATGTGTAACTTGAGGCTTTAGACACAATACTTGGAACTTTATTCAAACCTGTCAAGTGGTATATAATTTTGGAGGAAAATTATAGTTGATATGCCTTCAGATATACAAAACAAGAATAGATTTGTTTCTCTCTGCTTTCATTGACTTGCTCTGTCATAATGCACAGTAACTTACGTTTTAAATAATTCCTGACTTTAAACATAAAGTTGTAGAAGAATTACATACATTAAATGGGTCCTTGCTTGTAAAGTATTATAAAAAGATGAAAAAAAGTCTTCTGCATTTACTTTGGGGAATTGTGTTGATGTCATAAAAAATGAGACAAGCATGTTAAACACGTATGAAAGGCATTTTTGTTAAATACAGATGAAAGGCATGTTTGTCTAAGTGTCATGTCAATATTTTTATTTCTATTCTAATTTAGAAACTATCACATACTGTGCTATTGTATATCTTTATAAATGAGACCTACCAGAGTCCAGGATGTTCAATCTTAAAAGAGATGAAAAGTGCTGAAAAAGGAAAAGGAAAGTTATTGCAGTCGTTATTAAACCTTGGTCTTGCATGTGGAATACTGTGGCTCTGAAATAAAATATCTTTCTTTTCTTTTGCATTTGGAAGAGACCAACTTAGATGGTGATAAGATTTTCTCTTAACAAATCAAATAATAAATCAGTATCTTTTATATTTACACTCTCTCAGAAATTTATATAATTTGTGTTTTTAAATATCACTGAAAAATGTCAATGTACACTGTAGAACAAAAAAAAACCTTTCAAGAATAAAGAGAGGCAGGCTTCTCTGGTGGCGCAGTGGTTGAGAGTCCGCCTGCCGACGCAGGAGACATGGGTTCGTGCCTCGGTCCGGGAAGATCCCACATGCCATGGATTGGCTAGGCCCATGAGCCATGGCCGCTGAGCCTGCGCGTCCGGAGCCTGTGCTCCGCAATGGGAGAGGCCACAACAGTGAGAGGCCCACGTACCACAAAAAAAAAAAAAAAAAAGGTTAAAATCCAAAAGGAGTTAAGACCAATAGCTGGCTATACTGTGGAGCAACAGGAGCTTTCATTCTCTGCAGTGGAATTGCAAAACGGTGCAGCCACTCTGAAAGACAGTTTAACATTTCCTCACAAAGCTAAATGTAATCTTGTCACACAATTTAGCAATAGTGCTCCTAGGTATTTACCCAAATGATCTGAAACTTACCTCCACATAAAATCCTGCATGAAAATGTGTATGGACGCTTTATTCATAAGAGCCAAAGCCTGAAAGCAACCAAGATGTCCCTCATAAGGGAAGTGGAAAAACAGGACACAGTACATCATACGTTGGAATATTGTTTTCAGCAATAAGAGAAAATGAGCTATAAAGTCACAAGAAGACATGGATGAATATTGAATGCATATCTCTGAGTTAAAGAAACCAGTCTGAAAAGTCTACATGCATAAGATTCCACTTATACAACATTTTGGAAAAGGCAAAACTATAGAGACATTACAGTGTTTGTCACGGATATGGGAGGGGGAAAAGATTTAAATATGTGAAGCACAGGGAATATTTTAGGGCTGTGAAACTATTCTAATGATACTATAATGTTGGATACACAAAACTATGTATGGGACAAACCCCATAGGACCTTACAGAACACATGAGACCCTTAGTATATTAAAATTAAATAAATAGGAGGTCAGGTGATTCCTGGTTGAAATGTAAAATGTGACAGAAGAACCTAACTGTATTACAAATGTATGAAACAATCTTGCTGAAGGGAGTGAGGGAAGTTGCCACCTAAGTAACTTTGGAAATGAATGGAATAAAACTAAAAGTAAAAATAAACAAACAAAACACTATGTACCTAAGCATTATACTCAGACTCATAAAGTTATTGCCCATGGGATTACACATTAACGATTTGGATACTACTGTACATGTATACTGGAAATGAACAATTAAGAAAATCAATAGTGAATAATAGGAGACTGGTTTCTCACTGATGGAGGTGCCTACAGATAAGCAAGCATAATGGCTAGAATGATCCAAGTGGAAATAATGGTTTGCAGTTGGACATATTAACATCAACACGTTTACTTTATTATAAACACAGTTACAAATAGAGCTATGTATAGACATGTGTATATATGATAGTTAGTATATATACATATATATCCCTACTTAGCTGAGAAGATCTAGAGCCAGTACAACCCAGTGGCAATGATCACAACTAGCACTGAGCTCTTGGTTTCCAATATTACTCTTCATGAAAAGAAAGCAAGGCTCCTTGGATAAATAGCTGATTCTAGGACTTGGAGGACAGGAATTGTGCAAAATGAGCCTGGAACATCCACAAATTAAGAAAGTGCTAAAACATACACACACACACAGAGTGGAGTAGGTCAAGGGGATAGAGGAGAGTATGTCAAAGGGACAGTTGACAGAGGAGCCAACTGAAAGAGATCCCAATGGCCAAAACTGGAATAATATGAACAACAAAATAAAATAATATTAGATTATAACCCAAATGATGAAACAAATCTCATGAGTCCATAGTGATTTAAATAAATAAATAAATGGAAGAGAAGAGACAAATCTCTTGTGAAAAAGAATTCCAAATAATTTTTGTTAATACTTCTCCCTCAAGGATGAGAAACATAACTCTACCTCCTTAAGTGTGGACTTTACGTAGTGACTTCCTTTGAGACAGATGATAGATTGGATAGATGATAGATAGATAGATAGATAGATAGATTTATAGATATAGATTTCTCTCTGTATACATGAATATATATGGGGGGGTAAATTTACAGAAATCTTATAAACACTACTTCAGCCAAGTAATCAAGATTAACATCAACAGTGATGTCATGTTGATATTTTGTACCATTAATATGATATGGTACAATGCCACTTTACCTCTGTGATCTTCCTCCCCAAAACACATAACTCCATTCTTAGGAGAAGGATCAGGAGATTTGACTCTTAAATGCAATGTGGTATCTTGGATAGTATTCTGTAACAGAATAACGTATTAGTTAAAAAGGACGGGAACCTGAATAAAATATGGAATTTAGTTAAAAATAATGTATCAATATTCATTCTTTAATTGTGCCAAATATATTAATATAACACATTAATAACAGGGGAAACTCTGTGTGGGGTATACGGAATGTCTCTGTACTGTCTTGACAATTTTACCATAAATCTAAAACTGTTCTAAAATTCATTAAGTGAGTTTTTAAATGGCATCTCTTGTAATATATTCACAGTTCTTTAACTTTGAACATGAACCCCCTTGACATTTTAGCTTTTAGATATTTAAGTTATTATATTTTTGTTGAAGACTTTCATGCTGCCAAAGCAATTTTTTACACTGAAAATTTATTCTTATGCTAATTTAATCTTTTAATAGGGGTTATTTTAAATAGGATTGATTCGATAATGTTGGTAAAACTTCGCTACTAAGCAATTTAAATGTATTTTGTACAGAATGAAAATGTAAATCGATGAATATTTTAGAACTATAGCCTGTTGACTAATGCTCAGTTTTTTAATCATCTAGAAATTAATAAAATGCGACAAATTACAAGACTGTTGAATCAGCATTTCTAATTTTATTTAATTCAATATCTATTATAAAGTTCCTTTGTTACACTATAGCACATTTTAAAGTGCAATAAATAAAATGAAAGAGCATTTTATGTGAGCTAGACTAAAATAGGAATTCGCCTGAAACCTCATGAAAATATTTCAGTCTGAGTTTAAAACACATGCATGTAAAACTTTCCACTTTTTAAAGTTATGCTTATTGAGGTTTCTGTTTATATTTTTGCTTCTTTTTAATATATGCTGTTTGAGCATTCAGGAAAGCAGTTTACATGGAAAATAAACAACTTGTTTACTGCAAGTTGTAGTGCTCAAATAAAATGGCAAGCACTCTTTGAGGCACAATTCTAGTTTGTGGTTTACTTAACTGGAAATTGTACCATATAATAAGCACTCTGTTATTTTCTATGGTTGCTTTTATATGCTACCATACATACACACAATTTGCATAATGCATTTGAAGTTTGATGTTCATGACAGATAAGGCTTTATTTTTTGCTATTTCCAAGCTGTTTTTGAACACATTTGAACGGTGTATAATAAAGGACACTTAAATACTATCCAATTACATAGTTTTACCCAATATTATTCAGTTCAAATTCCATTTTTTTTTTTTTTTTTTTTTTTTGCGGTACGTGGGCCTCTCACTGCTGTGGCCTCTCCCGCTGCGGAGAACAGGATCAGGACGCGCAGGCTCAGCGGCCACAGCTCACGGGCCCAGCCGCTCTGCGGCATGTGGGATCCTCCCGGACTGGGGCACGAACCCGTGTCCCCTGCATCGGCAGGTGGACTCCCAACCACTGCGCCACCAGGGAAGCCCAAAAATTCCATAGTTTTTAATATGATTTCCTATTTGAAACATGGGTTAAATAAATGTAACTTGACACTTGTAATTATGAAAATTTCCTAGTTATGGTTTTATTAATTGCATTATCAGATAGCACACTATATGATTTTTTTCCCATGAAACTTTAATTGCTCACAAAATCATCAATTTCTGTAAAGTTTCATGAAAAAAACACAAGGTGTCTTTTATTGTCTAAGATGAAAAATAAATAAGAACTTCAGAATTATTGTGTTATAATCTTCATTTGTTTCTACCAATACCTTGTGAGTAAACATTAATAGTCTAGTTTAATTCCACTGTGATTTGAGGGTAGACATAGTATGATTTCTAATCTTTTAAATTTGTTCAGTTGTGTTTTATGGCCTAGAATGTGATCTAGGTGAATTATCTATGTGAGCTTGAGAAAAATGTGTGTTCTGCTCTTGTTGGATGAAGGAGTTTATAGATGTCAATAACATCCAGTTGATTGATGGTGTTGCTGAGTTCAACTGTGTCCTTACTGATTTCCAGCCTCTTGGATGGGTTCATTTCTGGGAGAGAGGTGCTGAAGTCTCCAACTACCAGAGAAGTTGGATTTATCTATTTTTCCTTGCAGTTCTATTGGTTTTTGCCTCATGTTGTTGACACTTAGGTGAATACACGTTAAGAATTGTTATGTCTTCTTAGAGAATTGGCACCTTCATCATATAACTCCCTTCTTTATCTCTGATAACTTTCCTTACTTTGAAGTCTACTCAGTCTGAAATTAATATAGCTACTCCGGCTTTTCTTTGATTTGTGTTACTATGGTATATTTTTCTCCATTGATTTTTTTTTTTTTTTTTGCGGTACATGGGCCTCTCACTGTGTGGCCTCTCCTGTTGTGGAGCACAGGCTCTGGACATGCAGGCTCAGCGGCCATGGCTCATGGGCCCAGCTGCTCCGTGGCATGTGGGATCTTCACAGACCAGGGCACGAACCCGTGTCCCCTGCATCGGCAGGTGGACTCTCAACCACTGTGCCACCAGGGAAGCCCTGTACTTTTAATTTATATGTGTCTCTATATTTATAGTGGATTTCTTCTAGACAACATATAGTTGAGTTGTGGATTTTGATCTACTGTGACAATCCCTGTCTTTTAATTGGTGCACTATATCACTGACATTCAAAATGATTATTGATGAAGTTAGATAAATAAGTATCATATTCATCACTGTTTTCTATTCGTTTCCCTTGTTTTTTGTTCCTATTTTTTCTTCCATTCTCTTTCTGCTATTTGTGGTTTAAATTGAGCATTTTATATGACTCCATTTTCTCTCCTTTCTTAGCATATTATGCTTTTTTTCCCCACTTTTTTCAGTGGTCACCCTTGAGTTTTCAATGTACATTTAAAAATAATCAAAGTCCAATTTCAAATAGCACTTCGTCACTTCACTGGCAATATGAGCTCCTTATAATAACAAAATAGTCCTAATTCTTCCTACCTATCCCTTCTATTATCGCTCTCATTCATTTCCCATATATAAGGCATACATAAGATATATCCACAAGCATACATAATCAAATACATTGTTGCTATTTTAATATAAAAAAACCTGTTGCCTGTTAAATCAACTAAGAATATGATAAAAGTTTTTATGTCATCTTCACTTACTTCTCCTTCAGTGCTCTTCCTTTCTTCATGTAGAGCTGTATTTTTGACTTATTTTCCTTCTCACTAAAGAACTTCTATTAGCATTTCTTTCAAGGTAGGTCTATGGGCAACAAATTCCCTAAATTTTTGTCTGAGAAAGTCTTTTTTTCTCCTTCACTTTGGAAGCATATATGCATACATTTGAGGGAAAAAATCTATCTAATATATTTTAAAATCTATTATAATTAATAAGAAAAAATGGTAGAAAATCTAACAGAAAAGTGGAAAATTATTTAACAGGTATGCCATAAGATATGATCTATAAACAAATGAAATAGTCAATGCTATTAATCATCAGGGACATGAAATTTTAAAATGTAATATAGTACCAAACCACACCCACTGTAAAGTCTAAAATTAAACAACCAATTTGTAGAGTCTCTGGAGCAATTGAAACACCCTTAAAATGTTGATAAGAGTGGGTCATACGTACTCAAACTGAATATATGCATTTTTTACTATTTAGCAGTTGTACTTCTAAGTATATACTCAAAAGAAACATTCAAAAGTGTTCATCAAGAAACATGTAGTAGAATTACATAACACCAGTATTCACGATAGCCCTAAGATGGAAACTTCGTATAAGTTAATACTGTGAATTAGAAAATGAAGTATATACACACAGACTAAAAATCTATACAGTAATACAAATAAACTGAAATTCAAGCAACCAGCAATAGTGTAGATAAATCTCACAAATATATTGATGAGTGAAAGAAGCCAAGCATAAAATAATACGTATTGCATGATACCACATACATAAAGTTCAGAAATGGGCAAAGTCATTCTAAGGCATAAATTAAAATAGTGTTTTTATTAGTCAGATTTCTCCAGAAATACAGATTGTGTGTGTGTGTGAGAGACAGAGACAGAGAGAGAGACATAAGGAATCAGCTCACACAATTATGAAAGTTGGAAAGTTCCAAGATATTCAGCAAGCTGCAGACCCAAGGACAGCTGATGGTGTAGTTTCAGTCCAAAGGCTTATAGGCTCAAGACACAGGAAAAGCCAATGTTTCAGTCTGAGTTTGAAGGAAAGAAAAAAACAAATTCAGACAGGAAGAATTCTCGTTACTCAGGAGAGGGTCAGCCTTTAGTTCTATTCAGGATTTCAACTGATTGGATGAGGTACCCATGTTATGGAGGGCAGTTGGCTTAACTCTCTATCTATTGATTTAAACGTTAATCTCATCCAAAAGTCCCTCACAGAAACAAACAGAATAACCATTTGAGCAAATATCTGGGCACCTTGTGGCCTAGTCAAATTGACACGTAAGATTAAGCATCACAGTACTTAGATTGGATTAGTGGCTGGGGGTACACAGGTGGGGCTTCTGGGCTGCAGGTCATGCTCTGTTTCCTGAGCTGAGTGCTGGTCACACATGGGTGTTCAGTTCGTGAAAGTTTATCAAACTGCATACTTATGATTTGTGCAACTTCCTACACACACATATGTTGGTAAATTCCTACTTAAAATAACCTGCATGTAATGGAGATTTAAATGATTTACATTTATAAAGCTTGTCCCCTAAGGTAGTTTAGGTTTTCACAAATAGTTTACACAATAAAACATGTCTGTAAACATATCCACAAGGAAGTCTATTAGAATTTTATAATTTCAACCTTAGATGATTTTTGATCTCCTGATTAATTACAGATACCTATGTCAAAATTACAAAAATAAAGATGATAGTGTATACCATGTGATAGTATTATAAAATATTAATCATGCATTTAATAAAATTGACCTGGAGTACATATCCAGAGTATGTATAGTTAATTTATAATTTTAAGAAAAAAGCTGTTTCTGACTACTTCTAGAAAATATTTTGTATCTTTTCCTTCCCCTTAGAATGGCAGTCTGGTGTCAAATGACTACGTGTTAATTTTCTTAACGTGTTAGTACCTAAGAAATAATTAATACTGAATCCCCTGTTATATGCTAGTGATGGGACACTATATTCAGTGCTGAAAATATACTTTTCTTAAACTGGGGCAGTTAAAAGTAAGGCACACTGGTTAATTATTATTTTGCATACTCTACATATATACATACATACACAGTACATCTGTGGTTTTAGGACATGTTCACCATGGTTCACCTAAAGCCATTTAGAGTGTCTGCAGACATTTCCTGTGATTATTGCTTATTCTTTGTAAAATGCCAAACATTATTTCTTCCTTCTCACAGACATGACTCACAAGAATCATTTACCATTTCCATATTTTTTTTTGCCTTTGAAGCAACCATGATTATTTTGAATAATTTTAAACATTAGTGTTTTAAGTAAGACTTTCAAATTGTGATGTCATCAGTATTGTTAGTTTCTGAACCAAATTATCAGAAACATTGGGAGATGAATACTTTTTGCATTAAGTTCACATTAAGTAAACTGAAGCTAAACAAATTCTCATATTTACCTATGTGGCATCACATTAAATTACACATTTTATTTTCTTTTTAAGTCACTTTCTGTCATTTTAGAGAATTTTTATACTCATTTCAAAGTTCTGTCACCAAAATGAGTTATCAGAAACTCGTATAATTACCACAAGTGAGTAAGCTGGGTAGTATTGAGTTCTGTTTTCATGTGAGGAAATTTAAAATTGGAAGTTAAGTAACAAAACTAGTATTAGAAACTATACATCTTTACTCTTAATCAGGATCTCTTTACACAATAACACATGATATCCATGAATGAAATTTTCCATTGAAGTGAAACATATTAGAACTTTCAATTCATGTACATTATGAAAAATAAGTGATTAGCAATCTTGTTTGTCACTATTTCTTGATTCAATTATGACAATAAACTAAATTTAGTGTCAACTTGTAGTTCTTTATCCAAGCCCTGAAAGATACCTGAGAAGTGACTTGATATTGCAGAGAAATGTCGAATGCAAAATTCAAAAACAACAAGGTTAGTGAGAAGATTTTTTCACCATAAGTTATTAAAACAGAAAGACTTACTCATCTAAAATGTCTTTCAAATTACGAAGCAATACCAAACTAATGCTTTCTTCAAGACGTTGAAGAAAAATTGATGTGTACATAAATTTTATTTTTATAAAATTTACTATGTACTTATTTATTCTTAAGCACAATAAAGATATTATTCCTTCATTCAATCAAGGTCTATTGACCATCTTCTATTTGTAATTTCACGGTTTGGGTCACTAAAGTGTTTACAATCCAAGATATGTATTTATGCATGCATGTGACTAAGAATCAATACCTAATTTTTTTTTCCAAGCCAAGTTTTAACATGGATGAAAGACTACTCTGGAAGTCAGAAAACAAACCCTACTGGGAAAATTCTGAAATCCATATGATACAGCAGTAAAAGTCAGAAGCGGGTTAACAAAATGAATGTGTACAGCCAGCCAGACTAGCCAGAATCTCACCAGCAAAAAGAATACAAAATCAAAATAAATACTGCATCAACTATTCCTAAGTAAGTTAGCAAAAAATGTTATATGAGAAAATAAATAATTGAGAAAGAAAATACGTCTTGGAATACTATTCAACCATTAAATTTCTGTGCAACCTTTTGGTATAAAACATTGTTCACAACAAATTAGGTAAAGAGAGAGAGAACAAAGGAGACAGGAATCAAGGAGATAGGAAACATTTTTAATTGCACAATCTAAATATATAAAAGGTATAGAAAGGCACTACAGTTGGCCCTCCGTATCTGTGAGTTCCCCATCTGCCATCCACAAAAAAATTTCTTTTTAATTCCAGAAAGTTCCGAAAAGCAAAACTTGAATTTGCTGCAAAGGCAATTATTTACATAGCCTTCACACTGTGTTTACTACTATTTACATAGCATTTATAATATATTAGGTATTATAAGTAACCTAGAGATCATTTAAAAAGTATATGGGAGGGGCTCCCTGGTGGCGCAGTGGTTGAGAATCCGCCTGCCGATGCAGGGGACACGGGTTCGTGCCCTGGTCTGGGAAGATCCCACATGCCGCGGAGTGGCTGGGCTCATGAGCCATGGCTGCTGAGCCTCCGCATCCGGAGCCTGTGCTCCGCAACGGGAGAGGCCACAACAGTGAGAGGCCCGCGTACCGCAAAAAAAAAAAAGTATATGGGAGGATATGCATAAGTGATACAACACACTACATCATTTTATACAAGGGACTTAAGCATCTGCAGATTTTGGTATCCTTGGGGGTCCTGGAACCAATGGCCCCATGATACTGAGGAATGACTGTACATGCACATAAAAGGTCAAAATCAAAGAATTCATATTTCAAGTGATATAAATAGACTGTTGCCTCCTAAGAAGATCCACATTCTCCATGATCTATTCTTTTTGAAATCCATTACCAGAATGAAGTTAAAAATTAAATATCAACCATATGAAACAGTTGATTTTTTCCCACCTGTTTATAATACATCAGACATGCTTTTATTTGCTAACTGGGCAACAGAAGAAAGGGTATTATGCAAATTTGCAAGAAGATAGAGCTATGACTGATGTTTCTGCATGTAAAATCTGTCTAGACTAAATAAAGTAAAAATTACAGTTGAGTCTGTAATTACACTTTGACAGTCTTCATAATGCTGAAGTTTGAGTCAGTGTTATAGATATGCAAATGGTCCTTAACAATTTATTTTCTATTACCAGAAGCATTCTACATATTACAATATTTTGAATTATTTGCTATATAAGTGATCTGTAGAGACTGAACCTGATTCTTCACTCACATTAAACATGTCTGGTTTTAACACAAAACTCACAATATACAATATATTTTTGTTTCAACTTAAGTTAAAAAAAAGAAAACATTAGAAGTGTAGCCTCAGTATTTGCAAACTGTATTACTTTCTAAGCCCATATATAATTATCACATTGAAAATACTTTAAGATAACCAATTTTATCAAGACACACAACCTTTCATGTTGTCTCAAGTAGAAATAAAAGTATTCTATTCGTTTCTGTTATTTAATTGTTTTAAGAGAGGAAATCACAAACTCCAATTAATTAAAAACAGGCTATTTGCAGATCACACGTATTGGCTCCAGGGAATTTGGAGAACTTTCATTGATGGATTTGTCACCACTGACTGGCTCTTTTCCATGGCTAGATGGTGGTCCTTCTTCTTCTACTGAATCACTCTTCTGTTACCTGTCCCAGATCATTCCTTCAAGCCCAAGTTCTTGTTTGTGCAAGTAATTGAGTTACTCAAGCTTTTATCTTTTATAGTGAAACTCATGGTATTTTGGCATGTACCCTCAGATGAAGAATTTTCACACTATCTTATCATTTTATTTAGACCCAAAATGATTTTCACCACTTTTATAATGCTCATAATATTTTTTATTCAGAAAAACTTTCCAACATACAATTGGAACCTGTATGCTTCAGGAATATTTCTTGTACTTTGTTATGGCCCCAGAAGAAGCAGAAGACCTGGCTGTAATACCAACTTGCTGAATTGTTGTACAGAACATTCAACAGTCCTGAAAAATGTCTGAGGACATACTCTGGACGTCAGTATAGGGACAAGATATTTATGACTTATACATTAAGTAAAGGATGTCTCTCCTGAGTTGTTGGTTGTGATGAAATTCCTGGAAAAAAAATAAACGTATTTTATCCTCTAAGCTTATAACCAAATTTAGCCATTCATTATACTACAAAGTTATTGATAAGTTTTAAAATTGCTTTGATAAGGGTATGACTCTATTTCTCATAAGAGCAAAACACCTGCTAGTGCTTAAGGTATAAAAGGTAACATCTCTTATACTCACCTTTGTTGACTGGAACTCTCCAGGCAGTAATAAAAATGACCCTAGTTTCATGGGAGATAAGTCATGTCTAAAACACTCAATCAGCATAACAGTACAGCTTGCGCCCCACCAGGATCAAAAACCACAACACCAGTCTCCCTGTGTTTCCCAAGAGTGCACCGAGCTGGCTGTGGACCATTTCACATACATTATAAGGTCACTATAACCCCATTACTGTCTTTGGGATAAAGAACATTCATGAAAAAAGTACATTTTGAGGCACAGGCTAGGAATAAAGGGCAGTCAGAGGCAGTAGATGAACTATCAAAACATGGGTAAAGGCAGTGCCTGCCTTTCCTCTGTTGGTTTGTAAAGTCACTGATTGGTGGTCAAGTCAGTGAAGCAGACATATTAATTAAGTGCATGGTCCCTTTACCACTTGATCCAAGAGACTATTTGAACAGCATCTTTAATATAAATATGTAGATAGTTTGTAATAAATGATTTGTGGTTTTCTTTCAATTGGCATCCTTGAATTTCATCTTTTGTCTATCTTGAACCGAAGTCTGAATTCAAACTTTTTATACAAATATAATCATTGCCAGTTGGCTAAATTAAAACGTAATACTGAGTCTGATCTGGCAGCGACGGTCAAGGAACTGAAACCTCCTGCTGCTGCTTCCTCTTCCTTCTACAGGTTTTACTTGTAATGAACTGTTTGCTGTGGTCTCAGATTTCAGCAGCAGGCGCCTGAGCAAAATGTTCATTTGCCTTCCAACTTGAGGTAATCAACAAACTTTAGGTTTTCTCCTTGTCTAATACGAAGAACAGAAAGAACCCTTAATGGGCTTTAAGGAGGGAAAAAAGAGCATTTTTTTTCTTATGTATCCTAGAATGATGAGCCTTGCTGCCAGAAGGAGGGAAAGGTACATCTGAAGTGAAGGAGGGCTGCTAAGGACAAACATTGGTTCCTCAAACTGCACAAAATCAACATTGTATATTACAGAATGTAAGTCAGTAACATCATGAAGATGAAGTAAGAATAATATATGCTTTAAAAAAGTTGCATCATGCATATTAAGTAATTTGAAATGTTTTGAATATGAAATCAAGTTACTGAAGATTTGCTATGATCTATAATCTAAAATGTGCCAGTGGCTTTAAGTCCTGATTTGTTAGACTTAATTTAAGCACAAACAAAAACATATACAACAACTTGTCTAAACAGATCCTGGCTGGAATAATTTCTAAAACAAAAGTAAATGCTCTCCAGTTATCTATCTGTGCCTACAATAAAAATGACGACAGCTTTCTGCATCAGGAAGAAAAAGAAAAACAGCAATAGATATAAAGTGTATAAGGCAGTTCTTTTTTAATGTAATTCTTTTTTAAATTTTATTAATTAATTTATTTTTTGGCTGAGTTGGGTCTTCATTGCTGCGCGTGGGCTTTTTCTAGGTGTGGCGAGCGGAGGTTACTCTTCATTGAGGTGCGCGGCCTTTTCATTGCGGTGGCTTCTCTTGTTGAAGAGCACGGGCTCTAGGCACGCCGGCTTCAGTAGTTGTGGCACTCAGACTTAGTAATTGTGGCGCAAGGGCTTAGTTGCTCCATGGCATGTGGGATCTTCCTGGACCAGGGCTCAAATCCGTGTCCCCTGCATTAGAGGTGGATTCTTAACCACTGCACCACCAGGGAAGTCCAAGGCAGTTCTTAAGTGTATTCACAAATATAAATTTTATGGATCAAATTATGGTCCATAAAAATCAGTATCACTTAAAAGACATTTAAACCTCTGTACTCTTATGGCCATATTATCAGGCCATATAATTGAGGGCAAGAAAAATATTCCATAAAACAGTGAGAGCTATACTGAAGCCAAATCTTTTGATATACCTTAAAACTAAATTCACATAAATGGGAATACATTTATAACAGAATTTTCTGAAATTCTATGCTAATTAAAGGCACAGGTAGAAATAGCCAGGGATTATTTTTGTGATATGCTCAAAGTGTTCCAGTGTTTGATTTTATTTACAAAAGGAAATAATAATACATAAAATTTTCAGATGATTCATGGTCCTATTAAAGTCACTTATTGTTGGAAAGTAAAATAAGTAACATTACACAAATCTGAGCTTACAAAAGGCAGAATAATGTAGTGATAAAAACATCGCTCGTGTCTGCTTCCTGGGAAAGATATGCACTAGCAAAAGGGTCATATGAATTAGCCCCTGAATTAGATATGCACCAGGATATTTCCAGGTATTTTTTTTTGGAGCCCTCAGGAAAGTTAAAGTTTATCCAAAATGAGAAAACCTGGTAAAGAAGAGGACATTTTTGTCTGTGAACTTTTGTATGTAGCTGGTTTACACATGCATGATTGATAGCACACAACAAAATACGTCAGCTACAGGCAAATACTTCTGTCTCATTACATTTCACTTGCCTTCTTGTTTTCTATTCATATCCTCCTGGTATTCTGAGCTCTCTTTCCAGCTCTGCTTCTCAAGGTCCACCCAAATCCATCGTGAGCTCCTTATTTAGGAGACATATGGTATGTGAAATACCTATTAGCTAGAAAATTCCATGTACAAGCAAGATGAATTATGATCATTTTGGGATGAGATGAGAGACTGGATATTAGAAACTGTTGAACACAATTTTACATAAATTATATCATGGAATCCTCACAACAACACTGTGATGGAGGTGTTTTTATAGACAGCTCAGAAAAGTTACTTTCATGATGTGCATCAAATCTATCATCAAATTCTCTCTGTTCTGTGGTTAGCATGTATCCAGGACCAAAACACTTCTCTATCGTCACCCCCTTGGTCAAAGCCACCACAGGTGCTCACCTGGAACATTCCAGTATTCTGCTGCCTCTGCCCCTGCCCCATATTGTCTACTAGAAACATAGCAGAATATTTTACAGTAAATTCAGGAATGTCACAAATCAGTTCAAAATCCTCAAGTGGCTTCCCCTTTGACTTAGAGAAAAATACAAAACCTTAGTATCGTTTACCAGGCTGCCTACGATGCTGACCTTTACTCTATCCCCAGATCATTCTGATCCAGTTTCATTGGCTTATTTACTCTTTCTCAAACAAACCTCTTCAGGCCTGATCTTTGCAAGTGCTTTTCCCTCTGTATGGGAGTTCTTTTCCTCAGATATCCCTGTGGCAAAGCACTTCATTTCTTGTGAGACTCTGATCAAGGTCACCTGGCCAGTCAGACCTTGCCTAACTCTCCTAAACAATCAGAACCCCCATCCCCATCCTCTTTCAGTATCCCCTTTACCATTTTTTTTCTCAGTGCTTTTATTTGTTATCAGTTGTATATTGTATGTACTTGTTTATTTACTGTATATCCTTCTGGCATATGCTCGTACATAGCAGGTATGCAATAAACAGTTGTTGAATTAATCTATGACCCACTCCTTGCCAGGTGTTCAGCCTAAGGTAGTCACGGTAATAGCCTCTCCTAGGAAAGGATTGTTTCAGGAATGTTTTTTTGACAGCAATATAGCCAGTGTTACATAAAAGGAGGTCTCTGGGGGATTCTGGGAACTTTCTCCTATTCCTCAGATAACAAGCCCTCAGAAGAGACCGTCTGTCTCCCTTCTGCCTTTACTTTTTCTTTGTAAAAAGTGATGCCTGGAACTGCTGTGGCCATCATGTTATAGGCCTACGCATGCTGTGAATACTGTGGATGTCAGAGAGGAGAGGTAGAATGGATCTGAAAGAAATTTGATGTCATTTTTGAGCTCCCAGTTCAATCATTGTGGAGGACACCCTATCTCTGGGCTTCCTGATACACGGGATAACAGATTTCCCCACCGTTTAAGCTTGAGTTAGAGGTCCCCTATTTGTGGCCAAAGCATTGTCCCCCTGTCATAAAAGGTAGGAGCAGCCCTTGGACCAGAGTCATGTGACTTGTTTTGGCCAATGAGACATCACATTGTGACCAAAGCAGGAATTTACAAAGCACTGGAGAATTGGGGCTTTCGTGCTTGCTACTTCTGGAACATTGGAACATCCAGTTGTAAACAAACCCAGACTAATCTACTCAATGACGAGAGACACAGGGTGATGAGAGACACACAATCACTACCACTGAATCAGCTGACAGCCAACTGCCAAACATGTAAGTAAAGCCACTGAGCGCTAGCTGACTGCCAGTGCATGAGGAAGTCAGGTCAAGCCCAGCAGATGCACTGCTTAGCTGAACTAAGGCCAGACTGCTGACCCACAGAATTGTGAGCTAAACAAGTGGATGTTATTTATAAATATTGGTGTATATATGATATGTAGATACATCAGCATCTTACCTGATATATACAGGGACAAAAGAGTTTGTTCTCTTATACAACTATTCTTTCTACCTTAGCAGTTGTAATAGTATTCATGGTGTCAGTGCTTTCATATTCCAAACCTAGACATTTAGGAAAAAAGCGAAGTTAAAAATGGGTGGAAGGGCGTATGAAAAAGACTGAAGCAAGCATGTTCTTGTTGATGTGTAGACACCAGTTGCAATACCTCACTGAGAATTCTCTGTCATAAATGCCACAAATAACAGTATGATGAAAACTTAGAAATAATAGAAGAACTTAGAAATAATAGTTCTATTCCCAATTTGTATTTCTAAGGCAAATTTCTTTCATTAGAGACACTTCTTATTATGTCACATTAATCCCAAGGGGTCCTGGCCCGCAGCTTCTCCATTTCCCTGGTGCATTAGAACTCATTTTTACTAATGAGATGGCCTCCTGGAAAAGAGGCCACCTATTTGCCTAAGCATCTTGTCACTTGGTGAACTTTCTGACATGCAACAAAATTACAAAGATAAATCCTGACTACCTGGAATAATGGATTAGTTGTTCAGTGCACGGGTCTTCTTTCTTTAGGATGGGCCGACATGTGGGCTGATGAAAGCCAGTGACAGGCCTGCCTCTGCCACCCCTGTCCTGACTCTCCTCTCTGGCTCGCTCTAGGCACGCTGGTATTCCAATTTGACTAAACATGTACAACTTTGCTTTATAATTGCTTTGCTCAGATTAAATTTCTGTTCCTAAGGTTTTGTCTTAGGTGTATAATAACTTTTTTTCTCCCACTTCAGAATATGTCATCTAGAATATTTGACTTGGCTCAGAACCTATCAAGGGACATATGAATATCTATAGATATTCATTCTGGGAAAATCTGGGTATTTTAAAATTTAATTAAACATCACCTCTTCTGGACTTCCCAGTAATAAATATATCATAGCAATAGGTTCTCTAGAATCAATGGAAAATATGTGAGTAAAACAACAAATTAATATACATGTTTGGAGTGAACAGAAATATCAGTATAGCAAAAATGGGATCACTGACCTCAGTTTTAGTTCCCGATAGTTTTGTACAGGTTTTATCTTACTTTTATGGAAATTATTTTAATTCTTTAAGTCTCAATTGTCTGATCTATAAAATGGGAATAAAACCAGGTATGAGAGTGCTCATCTGAGTGCTATGAGTGAGGGCTGGGCAGTGAACGTGCTCCAAGGAAGAGAAGAAATTCCCACTTCGAGGCATAACTGTTGTACTTTTGGCAGAGAGTTAGAGCAGGTTTAGGAATCATTCATTCAAACTGCATATTGTTTCTGTGAAAGAATTCTAACTTGACAAATAAATTTTAGAAGAAAAGTTATTTTGCTGCTGAGAACCAGAGATAAACAAAAAGATCTAAATAAATACAGACACACACACATGCACACACACACACAGATATCTCCATAAAAATATCCCACAAGCATCTCTACAATTGCTTCTTACTTTCAATGACTAAAAAGAATGTAAAATTTATAAAACAGGAAATGGAACAATGGAACATGAAAAAGGAACTAGAAGTCCTGTTAAAAAGAAATAATGAAACAAAAATTAGCCATAATTAGGTAAGAAGTTCAATTAACACTGCATTCAAAAAAATAAATAGAAAAAAATCCTGAAATAAAGGGAGCCAAATTTATAAAACAAAGGACCCTCTAATTCTAGGTTCTGTTATAAAGAAATGAGGGAGGCAGGAACTACAAAATTAAAATGTAATGAACTTATTGGACTGTTTGATTAAAGAGAGAATCCCATAGTATCCTGGACAGTGAACCAAGGCATCAAACAAAATAATACAAACAAACACACATCAAGCAAGAAAAACAAAACCTGTATGCCTACTATCAAATTTCTCTTCTAAAATCCTATGTACCAGAAGATAGTGGGGACAGCCACAAAGTTTTATGAGAAAATTAATATAACCTTAAAATGTCAAATTGTCTTCATGTATTAGAATATCTCAAAGCATTTGAAAATATACAAACATGACTCAGGTCCATATGCCAATAGCCAAACCTACCAGCATTCTTCTCTATACTGTACACAGTTTTCTGATTTATTGTTTTTGTGTTATGTGTTATTCTCTCTGCTCCAACCCCACTGCCATCCCCTGACTTCATTTCTGTTTGGCTTAAAATAGAACTAGTATTTTTTGAGTATATCTTTCCTCTAATAGTTTGCCAAACATAGCCAATAAAACTTAACACACTATGGGCTTATTAAGTTCACAAATTGCCATCTATACAATCACAGGTGATAGTTTTACCAAATGTTTTACAACTATGTAATATAAACTTCAACTTCCTTCAGTGAGTTGTCTGCATTCCTATATAGCTTTATACATACCTCTATTATATAATTTATTAAATTGCTATTAGTGTATATGCTTTTGTGCTTCATTAGGATCACATATAAAACAAGACTGGGAATGCAGAGTTCATTTTTGTATTCCAAGTACTGTGTTCAGTGCTTTTCAAATTATAGGTGTACAATAACATACACTGATGCAATCAATCTATACATGTATAGATATGTATGACCATAAGTATGACCATATGGAAGGATAAGACAAGGCAAAGAAGAATTGTGTGTGTGTGTGTGTTAATTCTGAGTATCTGGGAATATTGGGAATATTCCTCTTCTAAAGTGTCCTGTTTAAAAATCTGATCTGAACACATCAAGCCCAAAGTCGAAGAAGGTGTGAAGTGTCACCGATTGATGGAAGAGCAGGTATCAATGAGCTTAGAGGGAAGAAATAATCAATATGAAAATCAGGTTGTTGAAACTGGGGCCAAGAGGGCAATCTGCATCACCCCCCTCTAAGTCACATCTAGTAACTACTATTCCCCCAGCCCTCCGACCCCACCCCAGCAAGGGTAACCATTATTCTCACTTCTAAAACTATAGACTGGTTTTGCCTGTTTTTGAGCTTTTATAAATGGAATCATGGAAATCCATCCTGTTTGTTTTCTATTTTTTTTTTTTACTTGATAAACCTTTGTTTATTTTTTTTTTTTTTTTTTTTTTTTTTTTTTTTTTTTTTTTTTTTTTGCGGTATGCGGGCCTCTCACTGTTGTGGCCTCCCCCGTCGCGGAGCACAGGTTCCGGACGCGCAGGCTCAGCGGCCATGGCTCACGGGCCCAGCCGCTCCGCGGCATATGGGATCCTCCCAGACCGGGGCACGAACCCGTATCCCCTGCATCGGCAGGCGGACTCTCAACCACTTGCGCCACCAGGGAGGCCCAAACCTTTGTTTATTTTATTTTAGCCTTTATATCCCTCTCCCAGGCTGCCTCATATCTCTCCCCCGCCCAACTCCGGAGGCAGCCTGACCGCAGGTTGTGCTTTGGGGGTGGGTGGGGGGAGATTGTACCCTTAGTGCTTGTAAACGTACACCAGGACTGGGGCCAACATCTCACCACACCAGCTAGGTCTGGCCAGGACATGGGCACTGGGCAGTCCCTAACACCCCCTGAGACCCAAAGCCTGTGGACAAGAGCTGCCATCCCCATCCCCACCACTGAGGACTTGGGGAAGAGGGGCATGGAAAGCGTACCAAGACCCCTAGAGGCACCTGCAGGAGAGCAGGGCTTGCCAGGGAGAAGGCAAAGAACCAGGTGAGATTCTTGAGGTTCCTGTGTCTCCAGCCAAGGCTCCTTGCCCTCTCCCTGGGGGCAGTGCCAGCTAGCCCCCCCTCCCTCACTGGCCAAACCCAGAACCAGACACCCTATCCCTTCCCACCAGCCAACAAGGAACAAAAGCAGTGAAAACACCAAGCTTTGTTGCTAGGAAAAAACCACCCTAAGTATTTAAATTAAAACTGAAGCCCCAGTCAACTGAGCCAGCAGTGAGCTGGTGATTACAGACACACAGACAGCCCCCCATTCTCCCCCAAGCCCCCAGGTCTCCAAAGGCAGCAGGAAGGGGCTAAGGGCCGAGTCTGTCTGTCACCAAGAGGGAGCCTCTGGGGAAATAAAGATTAGGGCAGGGGTGTCCTCCGGGGGTCCCAATTTGGGGGCACTGAGGACTGTAAACATGACCCAGCTTGAGGGCTGGGGGTGTCCCAGCCCCCCGAGATTCTCCCTGGATGAAGAATGGCCACTGTAGTGAGTGAAAAACAGAAGTTGGTCTCGAAGCAAAGCAAGACCTGGTCTCCCTCTTGGAATATTGCGGGCGAGAAGGGGGCTGAGTCTGTGAGCTCAGAGAGGGGCTGCGATGGAGGCAGAGGGTTCTGGAAGCCAAATACGGCCTTGCAGCTGCTCCTTTGCCCCTATCAGATTGGCACCCGGGCCCTTTCTGCCCCAGCGAAGCGCACGACGAAGGCCGCCTCCACCAGCTCCACGGTGCAGCCCTCGAGGATGATGACTCCCACGGGCTTACGGCTGGCCGCGTCCCCGAAGCAGAAGAGCATGGTGCCGCGCAGCACAGACCAGCGAGCGGCGGCGGTGGGCCGCATGCCGGCCGCCCTTCTTGTACTGGAAGCCCGCGTTGTCGGCCGGGGCGTCGCAGGTGGCGTGCAAGGCCAGGCTGCGCTGGTTCAGCTTCATGGCGGCGGGGCCTGGGGGCTTGGGACCTCTCAGGCTACTGCTCACTTCCCCGCCCACTGCTCAGTTCTGGGGGGCCGGGGTGGGGTGGGGGCCGGCGCGGCCATGGCCCAGGACCCGCTAGGTGGCGGTGGCGGCGGCGGCGGCGGCGGTGCTTTGCCTCCCGGGCGGCCGAGCCGGCGCAGCCGCGGGAGAGCGCGGATCCGACGGAAGGAGGCGGGGGTAGCCGGCTGTTTTCCTAATTCTTCACTGCTGTTCTATAGTATTCTGTTATCTTAATATAGTATGGTGTATCTGTTCTATAATTGATAGATCTTTGGGTCATTTGCAGTTTGGGCTCCTAGAAATAGCGTTCTTAAATATGCCTTGTGGTGAACATAACGACAAATTCTATCAAGTGAAATTGCTAGTGCGAGGGCAGAATCAGAATTTTCATGCATCTAGCAGCGATACCTAAGGCCCATGTGTCTTATAAGGCTTATTTCTTAAAAAATAACACTTGGAAAGGATACTTTTATGATAACAAGATAGTAATTGCTTTCCTGAGTTCTATGAGAGAACGGGGAGTTTTCTGTATCTTAAGATTTCTTTTAGTAATTAGTAGGGTTTACAGTTTTCAAAGCCAAAAGTTGAAATTTCATTCATGACCACTCAGGGTAAAAAGCTGATCTAAGAACTCAATATTTACAATACGAAATGAAAAGGGACAAAATGGGATGACTAACAATTGGATTCGTAGTGTAGAAAATTATTGATTAGAAACGATACCGGAATCGTAATGTAAAATGGTCAGTGTTAACTGGACACCATTGCTTTGGTATGAATAAGAAAAAAACATGAAGAAAGTCTTACCTTATTAGGTTAATTTGATAGTTACATTCAGGATAAATTAAAGGGGAGCGATAGAAGCAATTAGAAAGCTTCTAAACCATTTAAAATTAATGGTTACTCAGACCAGAAGTGAAGAATGGGTATAGAATGTGTGCGTGTGTGTCTTTATGTATGTATTGTGGGCAACTAGAGCTACACATACAATAGACAGTGTGAGGGAAGAATTGACAAGACATTACAACTGATTGTACATGTAATGAAGAATGCAACAGAAATTACATTTGATCCTAGGTAATGGCAAAGCACATAAATTGGACGTTCAGGAAAACTGTTCCATTTCACAGGAAGAGTGAATTGGTTTCAGACACACTGAATTTTGTCTGATCCTGACGTCTCAAAATGAAACTGATTAACAACCAAAAGAGAAGCATGGCCTTGACATGCAGACTGAGATGGCAATAGGAAGAAATAAAGAGAGAATAAATGGGGACTCTCAAGACACCTCTTTAATTTTAAATAAAATTTAAAATGATTGAAAAATAATTTCACAGATGTTCAAAGAATGTTCTTCCCTTGAGACTGATTTGTAGACTCACTGGTTTAATCACATTACATGTTGAGCCAGTTAATATATAAACAGTATTTGAGAAAGATTTCAAAGCTCTCCTGCTTAAACTTCTAGCAAATAACTTCCAAAACGCAATTAGAGCCCACACACTTCAACTCTGAAGTCTGAAGCCAGAAATGTGTAAATGTGTTTAGTTTAAATTAGCTATAGGATGTGAGGACTGGGCGGATGATTGAATTTTTTCTAAACTAGCTTAATGTTACATCCATTTTTCTGTATCCTATGCTTATCCTACACGTTTTACATAAATGTGTATAAAATGAAACACTTATTTTTATAGTTTTAACCTTTTATTATTCTCCTAAATTGTATAGCATAGTTCACATAGTTGTCTTTCTATAGGCTCTAATAATAATATTTAGAATTAAAATCTCACTTCCATATGAACTATTAATATTTGTAGGTTACACATTGATTTATGCAAACAGTTTAGTAAATTTACATGAAGAATAGAGAGGAAAAAAATGGACCTAGTTTGTTGATCTTCACAGCTTTGAGAAGGTTATTTGATCCAAATGGCTCAAATTGTTCATAGGTATTAAGAATTTTGAGAGGTTTTGAATGAAATATTATGATGGTAAAAGGGAACTTCAAAATATCTTAATAGAGAAGTAGTATGTTGAGGAAACAATCTTTGAATATTGGAAATATATATAAATACATACTCTTTAAGTCTCTCTAAGTCTCATTCTCTTTGAATGAAAAATAATAACTTATTAAATAAATAGCTTATATTTATTGAGGGCTTACTATTTGTAAGACCATGGCATTGTTGTCATGTCACTTTAAAAAAAATTCTTTGAATCTTTCCAACAAGAATATTAAACATACTATAATTATGCCCTTTTACAGTTGAAAAAATAAATCATACCCAACAAGGTCAACTGGAGGCAGTTCTTATATAAGGACCTAAGTCTCCCAGACTCTGAGGCTACAGTCTCAACCTCCAGTTGCCACTGCCAACCAAGCTGGCATGCATTTACTGAACAGGTAGATTTGCCAGATTTAATAAATAAAAGTACAGGACATCCAGTGAAATTTGAGCTTGAGATAAACAATGAATAATGCAATCATTTATAGCAGAAGTGTGTCACATGTAATATTTAGCACATGCTTATACCCTCCCCCCAAAAGTTGTTTACCTGAAATACAATTTAACTGGGCTGCTTGCATTTTTTCTGACAACCCTACAAACAGGCTGTCTTGTTTTTTAGACAAGGCCTGGAGATCTGATCAGGAACACTTGCACTTAAAAGAATTCAGAGAAACTAAAGTCTGTGGGAGATCAGAGATCATTTCTCAGTGAGCAGAATTTCAAATAACTTGACCATTTACTGTGTGTCATAAATAAGAAAATACTACACAAAGGAATTACTGGAAGAGGACATGTTTTTATTCTACTAGACGTGCTGTTTCTACCACAGTCCAGCACTTGGGGAGAACAGTAGTGGCCTGCTATATACCTATGTGTTTAGTCTATGGGAATCTTCTGGTTGCCTGTGTTGAGTAGTTCTGTTCTGTTTAGTGCTAACTTTTTAACCTCAGGGTGCTAGTCTTTTACTTTAAAAGATTTAGTGTTATGTATTAAAGATCTGAGAGTCAAGTTAAATTATATAGCTATTTAATTAATTTCTCAATGCCATAATTTTCATAATTTTAATGCTTCCAAATAATCTTCATAGTTTACTCCATTTAGTGAATAAATGAATGCTATCAGTTTTCTCCCTAAAAGATTATGCTCTTACATATGTCTAAGAGTTGTGGAGGGAGGATACTGGTTGATACACTAAATTGCTTTCTCCTTTGCTTTGTCTCTCTTGAGACTTCTTAATCTACTTTAATATACCTACACACCAACTTCATACTCTACCAATTAACCATTCATTACCTAATTATCTCCTCCAGCTGAGCACTCTACTTCTTTAGAATAATTTCCCCCTCATTATGATTCTTGTAACAGTATTATTTGCACTCTTTAGAAAGTTATTTCTAGTCATTTGACTTGCATTCAAATAATTCAGCTGATTTATAGCAGGCATTTTTCAATTTTCCTTAGATTTTTGCTATTGAAAGAGTTACACTGTAATTCTTAAGGCCACTTCAGAACTATCAGTCTCTCTTAGAATTTTACAAAATGTACTAAGCCCTCTTTTCAATGCAGTATTATTAAAAAATTCCAGGATACTAAACATATGGTAGACAGTTTCATTATTTTTCACAAATGATACTCAGGATAAGTAATATTATTTTGTGATTCTGAGTATTTAGAAAAATGAAACAAATATATTCCCATTGTAAAGTAGTTTTTTAAAAGCCTGCATCAAATAGCCATAATGGAGTAACTGGTACCCAGACTAGCCCTTCCATTATAAAGAATGATAAGAGAGGACAGCTGTTTTCAGGTAATGGGCAACAGGCAGTACATAGCTGTGAGTCTTACATAAAGGGAAATTCAATTTAGCCCCATAAATTCCCAGCTTCATGCCTGCGGACAATTTCCCAATGAACCACAGCTTGGAGCTGGGGTCCCAACAAAGCACACAATCCCACAAAGCTGAGTAGAAAGTGATTAGAATGAAGTGGCTGGAACCTGTTGGGCAAAGCATCAGGAAGGGCAGTTCTGTGCAAAAGGAATGCCATTGGTCAGGGTGAGACACCTGCCAGTGTACAAGGGCTGGGATATATGTGCACAAAATAGGACCACTCAAGTCTAATGGGATACCAACCTCTACAGGGTTGAGTAGCAATGGAGCAGTGCTGGTCACGGGGAAAGGCACAAAAAAGTGGTGACATCTGGCCTTGCCATTGGAGAGATCTCCTTAACATGTAAGCTGAGATGCCAGAAAGGCCTCAAAATAAGAATGACATCCTGACAAAGCTGAAACCCAAGTCTGAAAAAAATCCTTAGGGAAGACAGGACATGGAATTTGAGTACTGCCAACCTATTGGGGCTGGGAAACACCTTGGGCCTCCCTTGAGTCTACATAAACAAAGTGTAAAGTCTAAATAAATTCAAGGGGACCCAGAAGTAATTAAACTGCCAGCTAAAATTAAAATTTTCAGAAAGAGAATTCTGCATTTTTACAAGATAGTGTCCAAAATGTCCAGAATTTAATACAAAACAAAACAAAAACTACCATCAATAAAAGTGCCAAGATGATTTGGTGAGGTAAGGATAGTCTTTTTCACAAATAATGCTGGGACAACTGGATAACTACATATGAAAGAACAAAGTTAGACTCCTACCTCACATCAAATACAAAAATTAATTCAAAATGGATCAAAGACCTAAATGTACATTAAAAATATATAATACTTGAGGGAAAACATAGGTGTAAACATTCACGACCTTGCAGTAGGCAATGGTTTCTTAGATATGACACCAAAAGCACAAGTATCACAAGAAAAAAAATAGATCTACTGGACTTAATCAAAATTAAACATTTTTATGCCTCAAAACATCCCATGAAGTGAAAAGACAATCCACTGAATGGAAGAAAATATTAAAAATCGTATTTCTGATGAGAAAGTTATATCCAGAATATACAATGAACTCTTGCAACTTAATGAAAAGGCAAAACACTCATTTAAAACATAAGCAAAGGTTCTGAATAGATATTTTTCAAAAACAACAAAAAAAACCATACAAATGGCCAATAAGCACATGAAAAGACGCTCAACATCATTAGCCATCAGGAAAACACAAACCAAAACTACAGTGAGACACAACTTCACACCCACTATAATGGCTATGATCAAAAAGACAGATAGCAAGTGAAGATATGGAGAAATAAGAACTCTTATACATTGCTGGTGGGAATGCAGAATAATGCAGTCTCTCTGAAAAACAGCTTGGCAATTCCTCAAACAACGACAACAACAAAAAACCAAAACCAAAAAAAAAAAAAAAAAACCCAATCCCTCCCCAAAAAACAGAGTTACCATACAATCTAGCAATACCACTCCTAGGTGTCTACTGGAGAGAAATAACATGTTCACAGAAACTTACACATGGAGGTGGAAGAAAACATTATTCATAACAGTCATGAAGTGGAAACAATCCAAATATCCATAAATCCATGAATAAAGAAAATGTGCAACAGCATATTCATTGTTCTCATGGCATATTAATGGGGACTGGGGTCAGTGCGCCTGCGTGATTAGCGCCTCTGGACTCGCGAGAGCGATCACCCGGGATCTCAGGTGACGGGAGGACGCGGTTGGTTGGCTGACTCGGTTGTGCGGAATGAAAAGTCCGGACCCCGAGGGCGGATGTCGAGCCCCGATGACACTCCTTCATCTAAGAAGGTCAGACAAAGGAGGTGTGACGGTGGGATGATGGGAAGAAATGGGGTCGCAGCTCCAGGAAAAAGAAGTCAGATCTTTGATGGAGCTCGTGCAGGTGGTGGTTGACTTTTGCAAGTGTTTCTGCTTCAAAACTGCCTGGAGGGCTTTCCTGGTGGCGCGGTGGTTGGGAGTCCGCCTGCTGATGCAGGGGACGCGGGTTAGTGCCCCGGTCCGGGAGGATCCCGCATGCCGCGGGGCGGCTGGGCCCGTGAGCTATGGCCGCTGAACCTGCGCGTCCGGAGCCTGTGCTCCGCAACGGGAGAGGCCGCAGCGGTGAGAGGCCCGCGTACCGCAAAAAAACAAACAAAAAACAACAACAAAAAAAAAATGCCTGGAACCCGGTCCTTCCTTTCTGCCTGTAGTGCTACACCTTAATCCTGGGACTTTTGCTGGGATCCCTTCCTTATCCTCGGTGCGGCGGACCGGCTGAGGTTCACTGTCGTTTCTCTGCTGAAAAAGCCCAGCCAGCAGCTCATCTCAGAGGTAAAAATGCCCCTTCCTTCGCATGTGATTTACACTCAGCCGCCTGGATTCCCATTCAGCTTTGAGATGTCTTGCCCTGGCTGGCATACCCTTCTCAAGTGTCACCTCTCTTGTGAAGCCTGATCCCAGAACACCCACGTAACCACTGGCTTCTCTGCAGCACATCGTCTTGAACTTATTGCCACCGCAGCCTAGTCCACTGCCTAGAATTAGAAAAAGTCAGTAAAGCAGTTCTATTAAAACAAACTAATACATGTGACCTGAATGATAAAGGACTATAAAATTGAAGGTTTTTAAAAAGCCATAATGCTGAGCATAATGCCTGGCACATAATGGTGGTTCATATTTTTTTTTGAATGGAGTAGTAGGTAAATCATCTGGTCCAACTTGTCTTTTACAGATGAGGAGAGGGGAGACCCACACTTCTGAACAGCCATAAGGTTTTCCCATGTCACCTAAGTTCCTACAAGGGCTATACCCTTTTTGCTGAAGATATCAGACAAAAAAGTAAGTCACCAGAATTTTTTAATGACCCACAGTAAGAAAGAAATGCTGTTTTTTATGTGGCTAAATTTAATCAATGTATAGCAACCCTTCATTAGGGATTATGTGCTTCCTTTTTTTGTGTGTTAAAATGTCACAATAAGATTAAGAGTTATATAATAGGAGTTTGGGGGCATTTTTAATGACTATTTGACAAAATAAATATTAATAATATCTTCCTTTTAAGTACTAAAAAAAATGAAGTACTGATACATGCTACAACATGGATGAACTTTGAACACATCTTGCTAAGTGAAAAAAGCCAGTCACAAAAGACCACATATTTTATGATTTCACTTATATGAAATGTCTAGAATAAGCAAATCTGTAGAGGATAAAAGTAAATTACTGGAGGAAAATGGGTAGCATGACTGCAAAAGGGTACATGGTTTCTTTTAGGGGTGATGAAAATGTTCTTAAATTGAGTATGGTGATGGCACAAGTATGTGAATATACTAAGAACCATTGTGTCGTTCAATTTAGATAAATGGTTAAATTATATGGTGAATTTTCTCAGTAAAGCTGTTGTTCACCCCCAAAGCAATGATCGTACAAAGAAATAATTATAAATATGTAACTGTATAATTAAATATATGTGTGTACTAACACATATTACACATAGTCATGAAAAAGCAGTTAGTAGAAACCAAACCTGAAATGACACAAAGGTTATACTAAACAAATACAGATTTAAAGCATCTATGAAAAATATCTTTGAATAGTTAAAGCAAAAAGTAGTTTGAATTAATCATAAATGCTAATCTTATCTGATAAATGGAGACAATAATAATGAGAAGTTTAGAACTAACTAAAATTTTAAGAAAACTATTTGATGGTCTTAGCAGATTACAGGTGACAGAATAAAAAAGTCAGTGAATTGAGGGCAGGTCTGTAGAAATTATCAGTCTGAAGAACAGAGGGACAAAGAACGAAGAAAAATGAGCCAAGTTTCTGGGGACCTGAGTGGAACAATATCAAACAATAAACTAATTGGGACAGAAAAAATTTGAAGAAAAAGACTAAAACCTTTAAAATTATATGAAAATTACATTTAGATTCCAGTAGCTCAGTCAACCACTAACAGCATAAATATAATCAGCAGGCACATTAAGGAAAGTTAGTCAAATTGTAGAAAACTAAGATAAAGAGAAAATCTTGAAAACAGCCAGAAGGAAAAAAATTATATACATATGAATGGGAAGAATTTTTGCTGATTTCTCATCAATAATGATTTAAGCCTAAAAGAACAAAATATGTCCAGTGCACTGATGGATTTATAACATATGTGGAAGTATAAGATATGACAACAATCATCAAAGGATGTGAGATGCTAAATGGAGTTATACTGTTTAAGGTAATTATATTTGCAAAGAAGGAAGTGGGAAATTGGATGTGAGGCTGTGAAGTGAGAAAGGGGATATAAAGTAATTGCATGAAGATGATGGAGCTGTTACTATTATAGGAGACGCTGTATAATAAGTGCGGACTACATTCGTGAACAAGACAGACTTTGTCCCTATTTTAAGTAGGGACAAAATAAAGTGACATAGTGAGTCTTGCAAGGAAGACAAATGAATTACACCAATGTTTATTTGACTAAGGTTGTAAATAAGTAATAAGGAACATTACAGTGTAGAATTTGATAAAGATGATGTGGAGGGCTTCCCTGGTGGCGCAGTGGTTGGGAGTCCGCCTGCCGATGCAGGGGACATGGGTTCGTGCCCCGGTCCGGGAGGATCCCACGTGCCGTGGAGCGGCTGGGCCCATGAGCCATGGCCGCGGAGCCTGCGCGTCCGGAGCCTGTGCTCCGCAACGGGAGAGGCCACAACAGTGAGAGGCCCGCGTACAGCAAAAAAAAAAAAAAAAAAAAAAAAAAAAAAAAAAAAAAAAGATGATGTGGAGCGTTATTTGTGATAGTGATACAACAGCAGGTGGGTATTATATTTTATAACATTCAGCAATTTTTCCCATAATGAAGTTTATATATTGTTTTATTTTCAATTAGTGGTGACCTTCTTTGAGGCTATAACTCTCTTGTTCATCTTTGGATCTGTAACTACACTTAACCCTGTGTCTGACACAGCACAGACTATACCTTCAAAGATCATGAAATTTTCAACAAGAAAAATAAATTCCACAATAAAATAATTCCTATACAGATTATTGCCTTATACCAAGTCCTGAAAAAATAAAGTGTTAGGTAATGGGTTGAGAATAACGTCCAGGTGTATTTTCAGGATACCCAGGTTGGGGGTAAAACTTAGAAACAAAACAGACTTTCTTTAGTACAGGTTCTTAGAATGCCCTTTTCTATTAATAATTTTAAGTATTAGGAGAAGTTTGGTCTCCTGACTTTGAGGAAACTTTCTAGTATTTCCTTTGTGAGTGATTTTGGGAGCCTGGTTTTCACCAGTTTCTCTGATTTGGCCCAAGTTTAATCATGACTAATATTAAACAAACTTCCAATTTAAAAAAAGTGAGAACTACATGCCTGGTTACTTTGTATTTTATGATACATGAAATCAGAAAAAGTCTAACTCTTTATATTAATTGTATTTATTATATTTTGTTTACTTTGTATAGTATAGAGAATAATATAAAGTGTGTTATCATATTAACTTTAATTACACATTTCTTAAATTACCATGGCTTTATGAGTTTTTTTTTCCTCTTTGATCATTTGAAACTGTTTTGAAAAGAAAAACCATTAAAAAAAAAAAAGAAACATTGAATTTTTATCTCAGAAGTTTCCTTTTACAAGTGATTGGCTATTTCCTAAGTGTAGAGCAGGGGTCCCCAACCCCTGGGCCATGGACCAGTAACTGTCCATGGCCTGTTAGGAACTGGGCCGCACAGCAGGAGGTGAGTGGCCTGCGAGCCAGCAAAGCTTCATCTGTAGGTACAGCTGCTCCCCATCGCTCGCATTACTGCCTGAGCTCTGCTTCCTGTTAGATCAGCGGCAGCATTAGATTCTCATAGGAGCGCGAACCCTACTGTGAACTGTGCATTTAAGGGATCTAGGTTGTGCTCTCCTTATGAGAATCTAATGATGATCTAGGTGGAGCTGAGGCAGTAATGCTAGCACTGGGGAGCGGCTGCAAATACAGGTTATCATTGGCAGAGAGGTTTGACTGCACAGAGAACATAATAAATCAATTGCTTGCAGACTCATATCAAAACCCTATCAGTGAGTGGCAAGTGAAAACAAATCAGGGCTCCCAGTGATTCTGCTTTATGATGAGTTGTATAATTATTTCATTATATATTACAATGTAATAATAATAGAAATAAAGTACACAATAAATATAATGTGCTTGAATCATCCTGAAACCACCCCCCTTCCCTGGTGGTGGAAAAATTGTCTTCCACAAAACTGGTCCCTGGTACCAAAAAGTTTGGAGACTGCTGGTATAGAGTATGATGTTAATATATTTCTCTAGTTCCAAGAATTCATTTTAACACTTATGTGATCATTTTTGACTTTTTTATGTTAAGACAGTTAATTTTTTTTGCACGTGACAGTTGGAAGAAGGAGATTTGTTCAGATTTGAAAAAAAGTTTCAATTGAATCTGTTGACACAACTAGCAAACATGTGGCAAAGTAACTTACTTACATTACAGTAAAATGCTTTCGTCTTCTCAGATCTTAGCAATGTCATATAGCTTCCAGATATATAATGTAAAACTGATTATAATACATTGGACTGAAAAGTAAACTAAGGGCTGAGGGTATCAATATTATAATACCAAACCTTTCCCATCTAGATTATTTAAATTTATACCAACTAGGTTAGTAGTTTTAGTTACCAAACATAGCTGATTGTTTCTATCACATAACCACTAATTTATCCAAAGGTAGTTATTGAGTCTTTATGACTATGCTAGACAATGCCACTTCAAAAATAAAATAAAGCGTAATCATTGCCCTAACAATATTCGCATTAGGTCATCTAGGGAATTTATTTTTAAAGGAACTACTTCAATAAAATATAAATGACAAAATAGGCCTGGGTAGTTTTGGCCCAAAGTGGATATTGCTTTCTAAATTATTATATTTATAATAATATTAAATTGAAAAACTTATAATCTGAGAATAGTTGAGAGATTTAGAGATGGCATTAGCATATTGATATAGAAATTGTCAAAAGAAGTTTAGAAACATCTATTGATACATAATTATAAAGAATTTATATCTCCAGGTGTACATCAGTCTGAGTGTACAGCAGTATGAATCATGAATAAAAAATAATATACTGAATTATCTCTGAAAATTGTTTTGGAAGAGCCGATTACAGAAAGCATCCCATGATCACTGATTCTGCAGTGGCATTATGTCAGGAAGTGTTCCATGTTAAATTCAGTTTAAATAATGTGTCTTTAACCAAGGTTAAGTTTTTCATTAGAGTGTTTGTCAAAATAAAGTAGCACAATTATGCATTGTGATATCTAAGAGAGGCCTGGACTACCTTAAAAGACCTCTAATATTTATTTTACTACTAAACTCTATTTTACCAAATCTTCTATATTGAAAAAAGCCATGTGTATGAATAGTTTGGAGCTGCCTATGTCAATTAGTTTACAAAGCCCAATTTTTCCTTTATTTTCAATCATAATCATTTGAAATACATTTACAAAAGAGTGGTTATTCTAAAATTATATGCACACCAAAGACATGATTTGACCAAGAAACAAAATAATCATTATATTACCTCTAGTTATCTCAACAATGAAGAAAATTTAACTGGTATTTGGCCTTGGGGAGTAGACTATTATGCCATCTTCTTTTTATTGGAAAATAAAATGTACAAATTCTTAATGTTTACAGAGATAGATTAGTTTAAAATATTCTAAAAAGTATTCAGAGGAACACATTAGAATATATTTTAGAAAAACATTAAGATTTCTTGTAGTTAAGGGAAAAATGAACCCTCTATTTTTATCTATTTCTTTTTACTATTGTTTTTCAAAATAGACTATAATATTATGAACATATAGGTCTGCATATTCTTGAATAAGTAAATGTCCTAGATAGACTTATATATTTTATTGCCAATAATGGGAATGATTTGTTATTATATTTTCAGATTGGTCCAATTCCATTATTAGCAATAAAATATATAAGTCTATCTAGGGCATTTGCAGGCCTATATGCTGAAATACTGGTAAGAACAGAGAAGATGACTTTCTGCTCTTTGGTGAGATGCCACAATATTATACAACTATCAGTTATCCCCAGATAATTTATAAATTGAATTTTCTGCCAATCACCATTTTCTTTGGACTTCTGAAATTGATATTATTTTCTAAAATTATGTGAAGATTAAATGTTCATAATATAAAGTCTACTTTGAAAGACCATAGTGAAAATGGGAAACTATCTAAACTGATATTATAATATATTAAAACCATTGTAATAAATTCTGTATCTATTGGCAGAGGACCAGAAAAATGCCAGTAGTACAGATTAGAGATCTCAGAGGCAAGTACAATCTATATAGAATTTTTAAAAATTAATTATGGAGGACCACTGATTTAGTGTGATTTCTTCATTTCACAACACAAAAATTAAAACTCAGAGAGTAACCCCAGGTCCTACAGCTAATTTACAGGTCTACACTTAGAATCTATTTCTTCTAGCATCCAGTGACTTTCCTGTATTAATTGTTTAAAGTCTGTATTGTTGTATGTGGCTATTGAGATTTCTACTGGATTACCCTTTCTGTCTAATAATGATTGGACAGAGATTTTCTTAAATGCTTTAAACCAATAAATCTCCCAGCCTTTATCAATGAGCTCTGTGTATGTTAGGGTATATTTTAGTCACTCCAGAAAGCAGCCTACAGCTTTAACAACTCTGCCTTAGCCTTCACTTCCTGCTTGTGTACAGCCTAAAGGTCAGCTAGCCTCCTCAGATTTTTTTCCTGGACATGCACACAGACCTGCATATGCACATGAACTTCTAGATTCCCAGGAACATGTCTGAGATTTTCAAAGCTCTCTATAGACATGCTCTTTCCCAGTTTTTCTTTCTTTTGCAATTTTTGGTCAGCCTTTCAGTTGTAACTGCTATAGCTGTCTCAGGAGCTGTGATGTTCAACAACTGCCACTGTTTTCATGGAGCTGACAGATAGGTAAAATTTTCACAGTTCTCTGAGGTTGAGCTTTTGGAGAGCTCAAGCTTGTTCTGCCCTCACCAGTGACTAGTAGGCTCCTGTTTTTCACAGCTGCCATAGTTGTTAGGTGGTTTTTTTTGTTTTTTTTTTTTTTTTTCCAAGGCTGCAGCAGAGCTAGAGAAGGGAGATGGGAATCGAGAAAGTTAACATGCCACAGAGCTTGGCACTATTTCTGAGATTCAGCCATTTTTGTCAAATAAGTGATTCCCAGATGTTTAGAAAACTTTTATTAATTTCCAGGGTTCTGAAAAATAAATATTGATGATTATTGCCAGTGTTCTCATTACTTTTGTGGAGGACCATATTTCACTCCACTCTTGATGTGCTTCTCCTCTATGTAGGAATTTAGTATATTATAAATCTGAACATATAAATGAGTTGAGAAAGGGTGTATTCTTTTGAAGAAGGTGTTCAGAAAATAGGTTATTATGTGGAGAAAAATCAAGTTGTTTTCTGCCTGAGAATATATACAAGATAGGTTTACATTCATTATAAACATTAAATATGAAAGTGAAAGTATTCAGTTAATGCATATTATGATCATTGATTTTAGGTGATTGGATCGTAGGGTGTCCAGATATTTGGCTAAGCCTTCTTTCTGATTGAGTGTCATGCCTGAAGAGGACATGAAAGCTCCATACCCCTTCCCTTATATCTTGCTGTATGCATCTCTTCCATATGGCTGTTCCTGCATTGTATTCCTTTGTAACGAACTAGTAATCTACTAAGTAAAATGTCTTCCTGAATTCTGTAAGCTGCTCTAGCAAATTAATCAAAACCGTGTAGGGTGTCATTGGAACCTCCAATCTATAGCCAATCAGTCAGCACAGGTAACAACGTGGACTTGTGACTGGTGTCTTAAGTGGGGGTGGGGGCAGTCCTGCAGGACTGAGCCCTTAACCTATGGATCCTGATACTATCTCCAGGTAGACAGTATCAGAATTTAGTTGAATTGTGGGACATCCAGCTGGTGCCACAGACTTGCCTGATGAAAAATTTCTTTATGTGCATTTCAAAAAACATGAAGAAGCAGCAGCTAAGGCTGAGTGTAAGAAGAATGAAAAAGAAAAGGATAAATGACAAAATCAGGGATTTTGGGCTTCCCTGGTGGCGCAGTGGTTGAGAGTTCACCTGCTGATTCAGGGGACACGGGTTCGTGCCCCAGTCCGGGAAGATCCCACATGCTTCAGAGCGGCTGGGCCCATGAGCCATGGCTGCTTGAGCCTGTGCGTCCGGAGCCTGTACTCTGCAACAGGAGAGGCCACAACAGTGAGAGGCCCGCATACCACAAAAAAAGAAAAAAAAAAATCAGGGATTTTTATATCTCATATGGGGCACCATTTCAGTGTAAAAGTGGTCCTACTCTTCCACACCAGGAAAGTGAATTTTTTTAACTTGTGTAGTGAGAGGATAGGATAGCACAAACTGAATTGGGTCCTAATTCTGTCCAATTGAATACTTTATTGTAAAGATGGTTACTCTTCATGGTCATCTTAGCCCACCCCCACCATTTTTTTTTGAATAAAACTTGTATAGGATGGGAATGATGAAGGAAAAAAATCTAGATCTAGACCTGGATCTGTCTAATCTTCTGTTGGTTCCGTTCCTCTGGAGAACCCTGACTAATACACACATTATATAGGAAAATATATTTGTGATCCAGAGATGAGAAAGGACTTCCTAAAACTCTCAGAGTACCACCTTAAGGTATGATGTTGGTGGCTATGATTACATAAAGTTAAACTTTTCTGTTCAGTGACATATCCTGTACATTAATAGATTATAGATTGGGAAAAGGTACTTATAGTTTTTAAAACTAGTAGCTAATATCTAGGATTTGATGACATTCCTGTAAACTGGCAAGAAAAAAAGGATCTTCAGTATCAAAATAGCAAAAAATATGAAGAGAAAATTTACAGAAGAGGATTTCCAAACCATAGACACATTAGTAACCAAAGGAAAGGAAATATCAATGAGATATTACACAGAAGTCATTAGAATGATAGAATAAGCAGTGGAATGAAGCCACGTGTTGATAGTTGTGTGAGGACATGGGAATTCTCATGCACAGCTGGTGCAAGGGGTGGTGGGTGTAGCCGTATTGAAGAAGAATTTTTTAAGAGTTGTTCAAATTAAGTAGACTCAGGTCTTCAGACCTAGAAACTTGGCTTTTGCGTGCATATGCAAAAGAAGCTCCCACACAGGTGCATATGGGGACATGAATGAGGTTGCTCATTGCAACTAAATATTTGGGGAATAAATGAAAAAAGTGTCTGTTACAAGTTTCTTTTTGAGAGCCATTTCTGTGTTAAATGAAGTAGGACTAGTAGATCAGGCAAAAGAAGAACATTTGAATGCTGTTTGGCTGGATTTTCACATCTTATGAGAAAAGAACAACAAAGCTTAAGCATAGGATGAGGAAAGCTATGCGTGTATGTACTGCATTGTGTTCAAGAGATAAGCTCCATGGTTCTCTGCTCTACTGTAATTAAGATAGTTGTTAATACAATCAGTGTGCTAAGAGGAGATGGACTTTCTTTAGACAGATAAAATATATGAAGAGAAGAGTTAAGGGATCATGGAAGAAAATAGAAATCCAAAGGATTGGGATCTGAGAAAAAGTGCCTGTTGGAAGGTTAAATTTTCCAAGTTTTCTATGCCCCCAGAGAAACCTGTAGATTCTTCTAGTACAGAACTTCATCTTATTGTAATTACTTGTGTACTCTGGTCTTCTCAACTACACTGAAGAATCCTCCAGGGCAGAAACCATATTTCTTTTTTTGTGTGTGTGTGTGTGGTACACGGGCCTCTCACTGTTGTGGCCTACTCCCGCTGCGGAGCACAGGCTCCGGACACGCAGGCTCAGCGGCCATGGCTCACGGGCCCAGCTGCTCTGTGGCATGTGGGATCTTCCTGGACCGGGGCACGAACCCGTGTCCCCTGCATCGGCAGGCAGACTCTCAACCGCTGCGCCACCAGGGAAGCCCGGTATTTCTTAGTCTTACATCCATGGTTTCCTAGTACAGTAGCTGACGCACAGTTGGCTTCCAATAAATCTTGGTTGAGTGAACATATTGCCTGATTATAGAAGGCATAACTGACTGAATCTGTGTTTTATCTCTTGTGGTGAAGGCTTTTGGTTCCCCTCCCAGATACATTCAGCAGCCTCCACTATCCCATCATCCAGCTTCAGTGCTTGTGGGTTAATTGTTTATACTTTCACCCTTTTCTGGGGACTTGCCCTTAACTTGAAGGTGCTTCCTAGGATGTTAAGTACTCACCCTGGACATGAGTTTTACCATTGTAAAAAAAATTGAGGTAAGAGAGATTAACTTATAATGTTGACAGGATAATTCAAATTAAATTTATAAGATTCACACGCAAGCCCAGTGAATTGTGCACAGTAAAATTTATATAAGTATGGACAGCATTCCCCAAATAAGTGGTACAAATTATTTCTAGGGAAAGAAATGTTCCCAAATGAATGTTGCCTTATTAATGATTCATGCATTTAGTGAAAAAAAAATCGTGTTGACTTTTTTTCTAAAATTGATTCTCTACTAACACAAATCTGTAAATCTTGAAAATATAGAAATTATATTGACTTCCACATCTGTTTTACTAGAGAAGGAATATATCATTTCCTACCCACGGTTATGTGACCAGTTAATATTTAAAATGTTGGGAAAGTAACATGACAAACTGCAGTTTCTTTACTGCTCCCCACTCAAAGCAATTTATGTATTCAAATAGGTTAAAAATAACTTTCTGTTATCAGTTGAAATATTTCATCATGTCACCTACCTACCATAATAGTTCAAGATGCTGAAACTTACTTGAATATCAAGCTGGGTTGGTGAGAGTTCAATTAATTATTTTATTTGGCTGTCACTGTGCAACTCATATTTCAAATTTTTAAATAGAAAAAAAAAGCTGTAAATGAGACAGCTTATAGGATGTGGCAGTGACATTGCTGACTTGCAGGTCAGTCATAGTTAATTTTAGGAGGGAAAAAAGGTAAGTACAAAAATCTTAATTTTTTAAAATTTAATTTAGAAGCCAGGAAATGGAAGTTATACTTTTTTCAGAAGTAGAAAATTATTGTTGGGCACACCTAGGCTGCTGCAGTGTTTTTCATTTTGGGCCTTCAAAATCCATTTCAATGTTGCAAGTGTTTCATTTTCTTTTATTTTTGGTGAGTAATTCTTAGTTAAAAAGGAAACCATGGGCTCTGCAGAAAGAACAGTTGAAAAGTTTGGATCAACTTAAGTAGTCAGATTGGATTCACTGTTGAAGTAATAATATTTTCTTATATCGAGGATGATATTAAAAGGCAGAATCAATGTTGATTTAGCAGTGTAAAAATTATCAAAAATTAAAATTGAGTATATTATTTTAAAATAAATGGATGTACCTTTCAGTTATAAAACCAGGTATTTTTCCATGACATTATTTGAAAATTATAGTATTTTAACAAATTATGTTATGGAAGAAAATAACTGAAATTCAGTTTAAAATTCTAGCTCCTGGGCCTCCCTGGTGGCGCAAGTGGTTGAGAGTCCGCCTGCCGATGCAGGGGATACGGGTTCGTGCCCCGGTCTGGGAGGATCCCATATGCCGCGGAGCGGCTGGGCCCGTGAGCCATGGCCGCTGAGCCTGCGCGTCCGGAGCCTGCGCGTCCGGAGCCTGTGCTCCGCAACGGGGGAGGCCACAACAGTGAGAGGCCCGCATACCGCAAAAATAAATAAATAAATAAATAAATAAAATTCTAGCTCCTGAGACAGAATAATGCTATAAAATATTGAAGACACTTAATCGGAGAAAAGCTGGAGATACACATAGATGAGGAAAAGCATTCAACTGTACCCTTTAGTCCATTATATCACTTTCCCAGTAATTAGGTCTTGTGAACACAGTATCTTAGGGCACCTCATATGTGGCACCTTTCTGGGAGCAATACAACAAACTATGAAAGAAGCAAAATGTGTATATATGTATATGTATATGCCCTCACTTTTAGTAAATAATCACATGTCCAAGGAAAATGCAGAAGGTTGGGTTTAAAACCTGAAGAGCAATCTAACGTGACAAGAGGACATGAATACCTTGCTGTTAACCAAATAAGACAGGTTTCACTGCTCAGGTGCTAGTGCAAATTCATTCAAAGTCAGCAGAGCCAATTCCAACAGAGCTGACACTAGAATGATTCAGATGTTAATCCCGTTGTATAGTCGAAGTGGAGTCAAAGACTTGATGATATCTAGAAAACTTAACGTTTCTCAAACATACTCAATTTTGAGGAAAAATGTCAAGCAAAGTTTATCTGTGAAGTGTCTGTGAAATTTGGTTAGACCTGCTTTGTGTTCACTTGTTTTCTATTTAAAAATAGATGCTCCAAATTTTAAAAATATATTGTTATTCCATTTTTAAAAATTACTTTTAAGAGATAAGAACATGTAATTCACATAAAGTCCCGAGCAGTCATAGACACATGTGAGTTTATTCTCTAGATAAGAAAGAAACCTAGAATATGAGAGTAACATAAAATATTAAGTAAGTTTTTTTCAGACAGATTATGTTCTGTGTCACCAAACATATTTTTCTATCATTTTGATGGAAAATGTTTCATCCGTTACTTTCCTATGAGTATATACCCAATTCAAGATTGTTTTGTATTAGAATGAATATTTATGGAGTATACTTACAAATTGGACAGTCTGCATTGTCTCCATCTTTTTCTTATCATCAGAGAATTCAGAAATAAAAATTATTATGGCTAGAAACCTTAAGAGGAAATAATGTAATCTAAGAAAATTTAGTCCAGTTGCACAGCATGTGAATATGTATCTGAATGCATATGAAAATATACATGTGAAGGTTTTAAAATGGCCACAGATATTTTGAAATTCCTGCCATCAAGGTGGGCGGGGTATTATTTTGATGTTTTGCCATTTAAGTTGTAGGAGTTCTTTATATATTTTGAATATTAACCCCTTATCAGATACATGGTTTGCAAATATTTTCTCCCATTTCACTCTGTTGTTTCCTTTGCTGTGCAGAAGCTTTTAGCTTTATATAGCCATCACTTGTTTATTTTTATTTTTGTTGCTTGTGTTTTCAATGTCATGTCCAAAATAGCATCATTAAAACCACTGTCATGAAGCTTTTCCCTGTGTTTTCCTCTAGAAGATTTACAGTTTCAAGTGTCATATTGAAATAATTAAACCATTTGTGGGTTCATTTTGTGTATGGTGTAAGATGTGTCCGATAAGTGTCCAGTTTCATTCTGTTGCATGTGGATATCCAGTTTTCCAAGATCATTTGTTTAAGAGACCATCCTTTTGCCTTTGTGTATTCTTGGAACCCTTGTTGAAGATCAGTTGACTGTACATGAGTAGGTATATTTCTGGGCTCTCTCTTCTATTCCTTTGATCTATATGTCTGTTTTTATATAAGTATGATACTATTTTAATTATTCTATCTTTGTAATATATTTTGAAATCAGGAAGTATGATGGCTCCAGCTTTGTTCTTCTTTCTTAAGATTGCTTTGAAATGGGCAAATGGCTTAAATAGACATTTCTCCAAACAAAAGGTACAAATAGCCAACAGGTATAAGTCAGTGAAATGCAAATCAAAATCACAATGATATGTAACTTCATACCTGTTAGAATGCCCATCAAAAAAAGAGAGATAACAAATGTTGGCAAGGATGTGGAGAAATTGGAACCTTCACAGTGTTGTTTGAAGTGTAAAATTGTCCAGCCTCTATGGAAGACAATCTGGAGGTTTCTCAAAAAATTAAAAATACAACTATCATATGATCTAGTAATCCCACTTCTGGGTATTTATCTAAAATAATTGAAATCAAGATGAATAGGTATCCACACTCCCATGCTCATTGCAGCATTACTTATAATAGCCAAGATATGGAAACAACCTAAATGTCAATTGATGGATCAACAGATAAAGAAAATGTGGTATACACATACAATGGAATATTATTTAGCCTTATAAAAAGAGAATTCTGCTGTATGTGATAAAATGGATGGACCTGGAGAACATTATGCTATGTGAAGTAATCAGCCACAGAAGGACAAATACTACTTGAGCCCACTTACATGAAGAGTTTAGGATTGACATGTACACACTACTATACATAAAAGAGATAACCAACAAAGCTCTCCTGTATAGCACAGGGAACTGGGCTCAATATTCTGTAATAACCTAAATGGGAAAAGAATTTGAAAAAGAATAGATGCATGTATATGTATAACTGAATCACTTAGCTGTACACCTGAAACTAACACAACATTGTTAATCAACTATGCTCCAATATAAAATAAAAATTTTTTTAAAAAGTAGTCAAACTCATAGAGCAGAGCGTAGGATGGTGAATGCCAAGGGCTGAAGGGAGGGGAAAACGGGGAGTTCCTGTTCAAATGTTATAGAGTTTCACTTATACAAGATGAATACTTGTCAGAGATCTGCTGTGCAGCATTGTGCCTGTACTTAACAATTCTGTAGTGTGTACTTAAAAATTGTTAAAAGGGTAGATCTCATGTTAAGTGTTCTTAACACAAAAAAAGAGGGTGTTTATGTCCCCACCTTTTAGAATTGGGCAGGCTTGTAACTGCTTCAAACAATAGAGGATGGCACAGGTGATGGTATGTGACTTCTGAAACGAGGTCATAAAAGGCTGTGCACTTTTCTCCTGGATCTTTTGAAGTACTGGCTTTGGAGACATTTACTCTCAGTACTCAGTCTTGGAACCAAACCATATTATTGGGTGAACCGAAGCCACAGTTGGCTAAGCCCTTACAGCCATCCTAATCAAGGCACCAGATATGTGAGTGAAGAAGCCTCTGGATGGCTCCAGCCTCCAGTCTTTCTAGTCACCCCTGGTGCTGATGGAGCAGAGACAAGCCATCCCTGCTGTGTCCTGTCAAGCTCCTTGACTCACACGCCCTTGAACACAGTAAACACATTGTTTTATGGCATAAACTTGGGATGGTTTGTAATGGCATTAATAGTAACAGTGTATGCATTTCAATGCATTTTAAAATTAAAATTAAATAGTACCCTAATCTTATAATAAAATTTAAAACTCACTGTAATTAAAAATAAATCTTTTGATGACTTTTCTCTGAAAGTAGAAATAAACTTCCATTGAGTTGTATATAATTCTAAATATAATTCTAAGCCAGGGCATACTTTGAAGTGAAACTTTTATGGAGTAGTTGGTAATATGTAGCTTGAAATCTGTGTCTAGGAACAGAAAAAAAAAAAAAAAAAAAAGCAAAATCTCACAGCCCCCGAATGGGGAAACAAACCATTGCATTAGAAACTTCATATTAAAATATAAATTTATAGAATGTTTTATAATGAATGAAATGTCATTTAAATATGATCAAAGTAGAAATACTAAATTGTGAATTTTAGTATTAGGTATATATCCACCTTTCAGTAAAAATATTTAAATAATCCTTGCAGATAGAGCCTAAAATAATACATTGAGCATTTTTGTATGTGTGCCCTCAAGGGAACACCAATTTTACTAATAAAAATAATAAGAAAGTGGAAAATATAATCATATATAAAACATGCACTGTAATTCATTTTATAAAATAATTGAATGTGTGACCTGTTAAATAATTCACGTGGACTTGTAGGGTTTAAATAGTGTGAATGTTTGTGACCACTTTAGGGATGTGACATTTAATCTGCTACCTGAAACATGGAACGGAACCCATTAAGCAAAGATCCTAGAGAAGATAGTTTTAGGTAGAGGCACCATGAAGCCCTAAAGCTCTTCTACAAGAAAAGAGACATCTGTGCCCTGATGGGAGGGGAATTGAACAGTAGCATTGTGAACAGTGATGAGATAATATATTTCACATACTTTGCACATAGCTAAACATTCTTATCTCAAGAACAGTAAATATTCTTAGTTTTACTAAAGATATGTTCTCAAAAATTGCTGGGCTGTGTTTATAATTTTGTTAATATTTATAGGAAATCCATTCTGACCATTTTAGATATTGACTGGGAATTGTGTGTATTGGCTGATTTTACAACTCTAAGTAAACTATGCATAGAGGATTGAAAAAAGTGACATTTTAAAGACATTTTTCTGTGATTTACTTAATAGAAAACAAATATCTTCAAAAAGATAGGAAGATGGTAATAGATTTGTGGAGACCATGATGACTACTCCCTGGGAAACTTTTTTTTTTTTTTTTTTTTTTTTTTTGCGGTATGCGGGCCTCTCACTGTTGTGGCCTCCCCCATTGCGGAGCACAGGCTCCGGACGCGCAGGCTCCGGACGCGCAGGCTCAGCGGCCATGGCTCACGGGCCCAGCCGCTCCGCGGCATATGGGATCCTCCCAGACCGGGGCACGAACCCGTATCCCCTGCATCGGCAGGCGGACTCTCAACCACTTGCGCCACCAGGGAGGCCCTCTGGGAAACTTTTTAATCAACAGTAATTGAGAAGGAAGTTACTGATGAGAAAAGGGCATCTTTTACATGGAACAAAAAGCAATCAACTCTAGGTATTATTTTCTATTCACTAGAAAGCATTGAATGTGCCAGACTTTGACTTAAAACTTTTTCTTGGAAGACACTTAAGTTTCTAAATGTCTTTTTACAATTTGATCAAAGACATTAAAATGTAATCAGTAAATTTGAGAATAATCATGGGTATTTATTCTCTTTCAGAGAAACAAAACAATTCAAGCATATATACATCATTAGACAAACAATAATACTATTTCTTTAAAAATTGTGTTGCATTAAAAAACACATTGGAATATAGAACTAAATCAAGGACTATTTCGAAATGTGATGATGTGTATGTGAATGTGCTTTGTATACATTCTCATTTTTAGCATTCTTACTGTTAATTAATAGTTTCTCTAACAATAACAAACCAAACCAAAGTATCTTGCATTTTGTTTAGTTACTTAGGATTCAACTTATCTAGTACTGATTCTGCTTGCCCCACAGTGAGCTAATCACTAAGTTAAATTGATTCCTTCTTCTCTCTGTTCCTCAGTACATCTTCAGTTTCACACTGTAGTCAACATTCTTTTTCCTGAATCCTGTGCCTTTGATGACCACATTTTCTGTTCTTCCTGCCTTCTTTACTAATGGTTCTTGTCAAATCAATCTTCATAAAATCACTTTATTGTAGGCAGTCTCCTGTTCAGTAAACTGAAACTACACTATTGGTATTGAATCAAGTCTTGTCTAAGAGTCCTGACATCTGGCAACTTTATAATATATTCTAAATAACCTTCTATGCTCCAACATGAATTCTACTTTAAAAAGGAAGTGTCTTATTATTCTCTCTTCATTATCAATGTGTGTGCTAAGGAAAAAACAGGATGGAAATTTCTATCTCTATTTTTATAGGAAGATTACAACCCTTCTTACTTGTTTCTCCTTATTTCTCTCCTGCACACATGGAAAATGTCTTCCAAATGTAGAAAATGAACTTTCCATTTGCCTGTGTTTGACTCCTCTCCTTAGCGTAATGCTATATTAGTTGAATGTAAAAAAAGGTCTAGGTACTAAAAAACAAATAAGAGTAAAAATATTCCTCCTGTAAGAATGGTCTCTGTTCCATGGTATATATGACTTTCCTTGTAATTTAGCCAAGCCAACTCTAGGAAACATGACATACTCAGAAAATAAAAAGACATCAAAAATAGTATCATGTAACCGTTCACTTTTTATTTTCCCACCCTACACTTTTGTATTCATCTCTTCAGCTCAGAAATACTGTCTCTAACTCAGTAGGTTCTCTCCTGGATTTTCATATGTTAATACCTCTGTAGAGTGTTCATTGATACCTACTGTTTGATATTGACATTTGTTATTGCCTTGGGTGACCCATCATTCAAGCTCCAAGACCGTAACACACCAATTCCTTAAGGTTTTATATTTGTTATAGAATTTATATTTCTCACCATCCATATAAAGCTGCCTGGGTATATCCCTTACCAACTCTTCTTCTCTGGCAAAGCTGAGATGTTAGTTTCTAGGGCAAATGATAAGGAAACATTAATATAAAGTAAGATGGAATGAATGCAACAAACATCCATTTATTCACTCAAAATATTAACTGCATACTTGCTGTGTGTATAGCAGGGTTTCCAGTGCTCAGGATGCAGTTGTAAATGAAACAAAAACACTTTCTATCCTTCTGAATTGTTATTCAATAGGATGAAGACATACAAGAAAAATATGAATAATACAGACTACATATATTAGTGACAAGGGATAAA